>NW_014554935.1:10646-23110 GCF_001313825.1 Dinoponera quadriceps | reverse complement strand
GCGGAAATTCAAAATTCGCGATACTTTTTGAACAGACCTCGTATATTTTTTGTTTTTATATACAAATGGTATATGTACATTTACTGTTATATATCTTTTTTTATATACAAATTGTATATGTAAACTTACAGTTTCCAAAGTTTTTCTTATATGTGCTACGAAGGAAATCATGTAAAGTTTTCTAATGACAGATTTCAAATGGGCAATTAGTCTACATCGGTTCATGTTGAAAAGTATCGGTTTGTGGCCACCAGACAGTCGTAACGTGCATGAAATTGTACGATCAAAATTTCGACTGTTATGCAACGTTATCACATTACTCTTCATAACAACGATACCGACTTTAGTATCGTTGCTACGGATATGGGGCGATATGACACTAAAGGTAGAAAATTTGGAATGCAGTCTGCCTATGTTAATGGCGTTGTTTAAAATCAGTATCATATGGTATAATCAAAAAGGTACATTGCTTGGCAAAATATTTTCTTGACAGTCACCTTACTTAATATTATATTTAATTAATAAAACGCACATAATTATCTACGTAGCGAAGTATTAACGCATCACTTCTTATAGCCCTAGCACCATTAATTGGCATGATTGAAAAAGATTGGGTAAAGGTCAAGATGAAGGAAGAGCGAGATGTTATGCTCAGGTGTGCCATAATCACTCGCCTGATTGCCATGTGCGGAATATTCATGATAATTTTTTCAGTATCTATCACCTTAGTCCTCCCATGTTTCGGACTAATGGTCAGGCACGTGACAAACCTGACTGATTGTGGAAGACCCTTGCTAATACAATCGTACTACTTGCATGATGTGTCCAAAAGTCCGCAATTCGAATTAACATATTTAGCACAAGGAATAGTCTTGTTCACAGGGTGTCTCTCTTATTCTGCGGTGGACCACTTCCTCGGACTGTTGATTTTCCATGTATGTGGCCAATTAGAGAATCTACATTTGCGGTTGAGACATATGGAAAAATACCCGAACTTTAATGCAGTATTGAAGTACAATGTGCAGGATCACATACGGTTAATCAGGTATTCCAGATACATTGCAGATAAAATAAACAGAAATAAATTATTTCTAAGCAGGAATTGTAGGACCGATTGTATACTCAAAAACAATATATATATTTATGTTATTTTCTGACGTCATTTTCTGATTTACTATTATAGATCCGTCGAAATTATCGACAATACTTTTGATTTAATGCTGCTTGGTTTGATGATTTGTTTTTGCATAGAATTCTGCCTACAAGGATTTCTCATAGTAAATGTAAGTATTGCAAATATTTACACATTGGGGACATGATTTACGAGAGGTTATTACCCAAACATTTTTCGATAAAATGACATGTTTATATGTGAAACAAATATAAAATGCACCTGCCAATTTACACATTTAACAATTTTATTTTACACATTTTTTTGGCGTATAACACATTTCTAAGGTGATACGATAAGTTTCAAGGAGTTTTAGAAAATTTACGATCTTGTATTTTTAACAATCTAGATTGTTAAAAAAGAAGGCCAATTGCCATTTATGCAGTTGGGTTGGATCGTTGCAATGATTTTATATATATTGTTGCACATGGGTCTTTATTGTGGCGTTGGTGAAGTTCTCGTGACACAAGTAAGTGAAGTAAGTAAAATAATATGACAGTAGTTTTCACAATAATATAAACTGTATGATTTGTCTACTACTACTACTCAGCATATTTTTTGTTATTTTTCTGTAATATTCGAAAATTTTATTCACGATGCATTTGTTTCGAAATATAATATTTACATTATTGGCGCTTATTTATCCAATAATCGTTCTGTTCAGATCTCATATATGTGTCACATTTTTCAGTCTGAAAAAATACACCGAGCTGCTTATGAATATTCGTGGCACACAATAGAACCGAAGGCAGCAAAGAACTTATTACTAATCATGCTTCGCTCGAATAAACCATTATATATTACAGCTGGAAAAACATTTCCCATGACAATGGCGACGTTATGCAACGTAAGTGATGAACGATACAAGGATTCAATATTACGTTTTCCGTGTTATTTAAGATTCTTTTCATAAACATACAATAACTTTTTGTAAAATTTCACTATTTCACGATAATTTTGTGTGAGGCGTCTTAACTTAATAAAAAGTATTTCAACTACCTTATGCGAAAACTGATATCGAAACGATGTTGAAATAACATTTTGGAAGTCAAAATTAGCTCGACAAGGCTGGCAAGTAGAAAACTCGACTTTTGTTTGAATCTTGATTTATTTTATAATTGCGAAGGGGGTCATTTACTTTGAAATGCTAAAAATCTAACAATTTTTAAGAATTTTTTTGAAAAATTGTTTACAAATATTAAGTTCACGTTTGAATTGTGTCTATGCATAATTCCGTTGCGAAATTCCGATAGATATTATTCGCAATTGTTTTTCCGCTCGAACATGTGTCGAACAATAAAGTGTCTTACATTAAGTGAAAGCTGAAATTTGTGCGGACATTTTAAGAAAGTATTCATCGAGATACATGACGTATACAAAGCTTAATTATATTTTGAACATGGAAGAAAAAAATGTGTATTTTCGGTGCATTTCGTTTATCTATTATGCCAAAATGGCATAAATGCGTCGCAAACTCACAAAGAAATATGCACCGTGTGCGGAGAGAATGCCGTAAACGAAAGTGTGTGTCGGAAGTGGTTTGCAAAATTTTGTTGCGGAGATTTTGGTCTCCAAAATGCTCCTGGATATGGTCGGCCAGTCATAACTGATGTCTATCAAATCAAGGCTTTAATCGACTCCGACCGGTATTTGACGACTACAGAGATTGGACATAAACTCAACATTGAACAATTATTTGTTTCGAGACATTTACGGAAGCTTGGGATGGTAAACAAGCTCGATGTTTGGGTGCCGCATGAACTGAGCAAAAAGAATGTAATGGAGCGAATTTCAGTTTGCGATTCGCTGTTCAAATGCCGTCAAAACGAACATTTTTAAAGCGGATGATCTTTGGCAATGAAAAGTGGATTTGTCTACAACAATGTCAGTCGAAGAAGATCATGGTCGAAGCGCAGGGAGGCTATTCATATATCGTAAATGCTGGATTACGCCCGACGAAAGTCATGCTTAGCATCTAGTGGGATTGGAAAAGAATCGTGTATTATGAGCTGCTGCCACCCAAAAAAAAACGATTGATTCGACTAAGTACTGATCACAACTGGCCAAATTAATGCAAGCAATTGATCAGAAGTGGTCCGAATTGGCGAACAGAAAGAGCGTTGTGTTCCACCAGGACAACGCTAGACCACACGTTTCTCTAATGACCCGGCAAAAGTTATTGCGGTTTGGGTGGGATGTTTTGGTGTACCCACCATATAGTCCAGACCTTGCGCCTTCAGACTATCTCTTTCGGGCGCTACAGAACAATTTGAATAATAAAACTTTTAGTTCCTTGGACGCCATAAAAAACCACTTGGATGACTTCTTTGCCCAAAAATCTCAGGACTTTTATGGAAAATGGATAATGAAGCTTGTAAAGATGAGGAAGAAAGTCATTGAAAATAATGGAATATATTTGATTAAATTGATTAATACTTTGCGGTCCGTGGCCCACCCGAAAACGCTTGACAAATGTGTTCGGACTTCTGAAAGGCATAATACGCAAGTAGCCGCGCTTATTTAGTTGATTTTCTTCTTATACTAAAATTGATATCAAAAAACTATTGAACCTAGCGTATTCAAACAACTTTATCGTGAAGTTCATTTTCTTCTCTATTATTAAACATCATAAAAGTTAACTTTTCTGTGAGAACTTTACTTTCTGAGACCATCAATGTCATGGTCTATTTTGAGCTGGAAAAAATTTAAACATAGATATAATCGACTCTTTAAGGGCATAAATTATATCAAGAAAATTAATAAAAGCATAGAAAACATACTTCTCGTTTACATGTGCTTGCAAACATTGTTTTTTTCTCCGCGGATATAAATTAATATCCTCATCGTTTAATGATTCTGACGAAATTCGTCTCAAGACACGTCGACGAAATATCGGTGACACATCATCTATGACCATAGAATATGAAACAAAATTATATAAAATACGGCATAATATGAGACCAAACAGTAGATAAATAAATAAATACAGTTAGAGAATACGTGTACGATTGATAAATAATAAACCAATGACTGATTGTAAGAGTCGAATTTAACTTTTACAACTCAAATTTCTTTATTTGAAAAAAATCTGTGTTAAATAACATTTTTTTGCTTTCCTCAGCTCACAATAGCGTTTACACTGGTAAAATCTGTCGATCGACTTGAATCGAAAAACTAGCTCTGAAAGAATCATCCTAACACTTGGAGCGATCGTCACTTGTTTTGATATAGCTACGAATCGCTATTCATCTGTTTTGTATGTTGCCAGTTGCTTAAAACCGCATTTGTTTTGATTTATTGATAAAACCAATGTTGTCAGATCGCGACGGCACAGTGCCGTCGACGGACCGCAACGTCGAAATGAGCGCGACGGCACCATGCATGCCGTCGACAGACCGCAAAGTATTAAAATCGCTTTTTTTGCCAAATATTTTGCGTTTAAAATTTACTCGAATTCCGCTACGGAATTATGCATAGACCTAATACATATATTTTATTTATACTTTAAGAATTTATACTTTAAGAATTATGCATGAACTTTTATATATTAAAACAATATAAAATAGTCGAAATGTCTGCTCAGGCAGCAGACAAATCTACCAAAATTTCAAGAAACTGCTGAAATTGTACAACAAAAGCTGGTTATCTGAAACCCAAACATCATGTTAATTTATAATTAATAAATTTAAACGCATGTACTCAACCTATTGAAATTATAGAAATTCGCCAATAAGTAGAATTATATTGTTATTAACACGTTAATTGCCACGAAACTGTTCACGATTCTGGTCTAAGAAGCCAATTTGATTTAATCAAGTAATGAAGCGACGAGATAACTTGTAGTTGGCGTCCTGGGCAACCTACGAGATATCTCGTAGTTGGCAGTCAACATGTTAAGAAGAATGTTCATTTTTCTACTATTACTTTTCCAATAAATTGTCTAAGAAATATTATTTTTTTTTTAATTTATAATTAACATTATGCCGTCCGCACGTCTAATTGGGATTTTTTTGTTTGACGCCGGTAGGACTGACTCAGATCATTTTGCTTGTCGCCGGCGGTTTTTCGAGGTTTTCGGGAGATCATAAATCGTCAGTTCTCATTAGTTTTCAATCCTGTCCCGCTATTTTCATGAAATTTCGAGGATATATGTAAATAAATGTTACATTTTTTTATATTATATATTTATTTATTTATTAATATTTTAATGTTACTTAGTATTTCTCTTTTAGATGATATGAAGCAAAACAATCTCCGAGGTGTTACGCGACTCCACAAGCTTTACACATTAAATTTGTTGTACTTCTATTTTTATTTTTGAAACATAAATAGCACTTTCTTAGTTTTCGTTTGTCGGAAATTTATATTAGCTGGTGTTGCTTTAGCTGACCGGAAAGTCTGTCGATCGAATCATGATGTTTGTAACTTATTGTTACTTAAACAGAACACAAACAGAACACCAACAGTACACAATCAGAACACAAACGGCACCACAGTGCTATCGCCGGTCTTTGCGCGATAGTTTTGCGCACGAAACCAACGTGGTGTCGCCGGTCTTTGCGCGATAGTTTTCACAGGACACCAATGTGGTGTCCCTGGACGGCATAGTATTAATTAAATAAAATAAAATTTATAATTTAGGTTTTGCATATGAAAGAAATAGTTTTCATTTATTTGTCGGGGTTCAAATGGCTAGTAAGGTCGCGGTTGGATGCATCATGCTGAAAAATGCATTCCTAAAAAGAGCCGTGAAAAGCCGTGCAGTATACCAACAAGTAAACCAGTAAGTCCAATCATCGAGCGTCCTAATCGCGAACCCTGGGTGTGACTTATCTCACAGCAGATAGATAAGGGACAAAAGGTGTTACTCTGACGTCTAAAAGCGAGAACAACCCAACTAAGGGAGACAACCTCGACAGAAAACATCGGTCCGCTGGGGTGGCTAATGGATCAACTGAAATCAGGCGATGGATAAAATACGAGAAAGTAATACCACATGCTAATACAGCTAAATACCTGGGACAACTCTAAAGAGACGCAACATTCAGATGGAAAAAGCATATGAAAAAGAAAAGGGATGAATTAAACATTAAATTCAGAAAAATGTACTAGCTACTAGGTAGGAAATCTAGGCTAAACATTCAAAATAAGCTTTTGTTGTACAAACAAATTCTAAAACCATATGAACCTATGGGCTACAACTATGAGGTTGCTCAAAGAAAAGTAATAGCAATATCATACAAACTTTCCAAAAAGTCCTAAGAAGTATTGTAAATGCTCCTTGGTATATGCGTAAGGACACTATTCACCGAGACCTCAAGGTGGTTACTGTCAAAAAAGAAATAATAAGAACGGCAACCAGGCATATAGACAGAATTCATGAGCACGTGAATACAGTGCGACAGAATTTCTCGATTCAGAGTAATGCGAATCGCCGGTATAAAACCGTCAGGCGAACCCAGAACGCGAGAAAAACTTCTCGTCACAACCTATGTCGTAAAGATTGGGCGCCAGATGCGGACTTACCGCCCACAAAAAAAACCAAGATGATCGACGAGCCTCCCCGGGCTTCAGACACGTTCTTTCTCGCAACCGAGGTTAATCCCGAACGGGACCGATAGCTTCTGAGTGAGTTAAATCGGAGGCGAGGTGGTTCGTCGGGTCAAGTCAGGGCAGAGAAACGAAAACACAAGGCCAAGGGTTTATATAATGCAATGGTTGCCTTTATTACGGCATAGCGGTAGCGATAACAGAATGCGCTAAAGCAATAGCGCCTTGCATGTACAATTTTAATTTTGCGAGACCCAGACCGCGGTGGACTTGCGATGTCCGCCGGTAGGGTGGCTAGCCCACCATTTGCCCCAAGTCCGTCGGGAAGGTTGCACGGCGGTCGACCGAACGGACGATCTACGCGATACTATTTAATTTAAATAAGGATGTGCGACCTTACAAAAATCGAAGCTCCTGGCAACTGGCTCCCGGTGCTGCTCCTGAAGTCTCGTCCTTCTCGTCGAGCACGTCCTTTCTCTCTCTCTCTCTCTCTCTCTCTCTCTCTCTCTCTTTCTCTCTCTCTCTCTCTCTCTCTCTCTCTTGCTCCATCGTTATCGCTGTTTTTTCGGAAACTCTCTCTTTACTCCACCAAGCGCAAGACTAGCTTCCGTCAACGCAGATTGTTAACAGGTCCCCTCTTCTTCCTTGTCTTTCTATTCGTCCTTTTTTGGTTTCCGGATGTTTTCCGACAGCAGTTTTCTGATCCACTTTCTCGGTCTGCCGTCTCACCTCCTGCTCCTCGGTAGCTCCTCGGTAGCTAGGCGCGACATCGGGTCTCCGGTTTGTTGCTTGAACCGCCCTTATGCGCGTCCTTATACACCGGCTCTACCGCTGTAAGAAAAAGGACGGAACACGACAGCCTAGACGATGTCAAGAGCAAAACTTCCGATAGCACGAAATAGAGCATAGAGAGTCACCTGGAGTCAATCCGCGTTGTCGGGCTGCCTCCGCTCCTCCACCCGGCGGGTGGTGCTTGATGTGCTTCTTCTTCTCTTTTCGCCGCCATCCGGAGCGTGGGTTATACATTTTTAGGGGGACGCGGGGTTCGCCTCAAAAATATACTCGCGCCGGAGGTGCGCGGTCTCCGCTGTACAATATAAAAAAAGAAAAGTCGCCGCATCAATTACACGCTCGCGAGGAGCATATCTCCCTATCCGTGATAAGACTTCCTCGGAAGCATTCGTCTCTTGTGACGAGTGCTTCAAGCCGCCACGTCACAACAAATATGCTTCTTTTCCTAGATAACAGCAAGGAGCTCAGACGTCTCAGGAAACTGAAACCTGCCCCACCTGTGACGAGGCATCTTGATAGAAATGATGACTTGTACATAAATTGAAACTCATTACTGCATGATCTCTCCATAGTGAATTATTCAGTAAAAAAATGTTACTAGATAAACTGGGAAGCTTAGTTGTAATATGTGCATACTTTTAAATAAAAAAATATTTATTTGTCAAAAGCCCAAGTCATTATATTAATCCGTTTTCTTTGTACATTGTCAAGTTTAAGAAATCACGTTCCAAGAAAAACGCATTTAAATTTTTCAATTATATATTTTTGATATTTACAATAGATTTTTTTAATCGACGATTCCTGAAGCATGTAAAAAGGCGCATACTCTTCATAAAAGAGCGCGAGCGTGGTATAGTAGACAACGCACCGGCCTGCCATGCTAGAGGTCCCGGGTTCGATTACCATCAGAACCAAAAACTTCATACGCTCGTAGTTCCTCTTCGGTGGTAAACCACCAAAGTGTATCCATGCCACGAGAACTTCTCTCCAAAAGTTTGCCGTTTGAAAGCGGTGTTTAAATTGTAGGTTCCGTATGCATGTGTATAATCTGCGTGCGCACCACATGCATACGTGAGACAGAGGTAGGCCTAGACTCGACTCTGGGCAGTAACGTCATTGATGATGATGGTGACTCTTCATAAAAATCAACAAGTTGGCCAGACCTGTCCATTGCATCGTTTTTATCAGCGTGTATTTTCTGAAAATGCTAGTATATAATACAAGAACATTTTTGTTAATATAAGGAATACGTATAGGGAGTAACTTAAATCATATCAAATTCAGTGGCTAGAATATTGTCATAGTTATTGAACTCACTGTCTGTTTCACACTGGCTCTCTGGTCATTGAGGTTAAGCGATGTCAACGGCGTATTAAATTTGATAGGTGACTACTTGGTTGCTGCTCGAGATCGAATCCACATAGGGATACAAATATTAAGTGTGAAACAACTTTCGCGATTAATAGTTGTCAGAAAATTGCTTAAATTAAATTGAGAATGAAATTTGTTCAACTTGGACTTGCAATATCACCATTATATAAGGTCTAGTAAAAAGTCATCCATTATTTTGTATCAAATTGGAGGCTTTATTTAACATAGTTACGATGATCCGATTTAGGTCAAATATGCATCGTTTTGTTCGATAACTTGTTGCCATTTCGAAGGTAATTTCATTATGCCTCTCTCATAGAAACCCTCGTCCCTATTGGCAAAAAACTGGGAAAGTCGATTTTCACAAGCTTCTTTTGAGGCGAATTTTTCACTAGCAAAAAAATTCGCCATAGACAGGAACAGGTGGTAATCACTTGGTGCCAGATCCGGACTATAAGGTGGATGCAACAGAACCTTCCAACCAAGCTCCCGAAGCTTCTGGCGAGTCACTATCGATGAGTGTGGCCTGGCGTTATCCTAATGGAACACAATTCCTCTCCTATTAGCCAAAGCTGGCCGCTTTTGGGCGATTGCTTTCTTTAGACGATCCAATTGTTGACAGTATAGATCCGAATTAAGAGTTTGGCCTTAGGGGAGCAGCTCATAGTAGATAATTCCCTGCCAATCCCACCAAATACATAGCAAAATCTTCCTGACCGTCAACCCTGGCTTGGCCACCGTTTGCGCCGGCTCATCGCGATTCGACCACGATCGTTTTCGCTTGACGTTGTCGTAATTGACCCACTTTTCATCACCAGTAACCATCCGCTTCAGAAATGGATCGATTTTGTTGCGATTCAGCAGCGATTCGCAGATGGAAATTCGATCCATGAGGTTTTTTTGCGTTAACTCGTGTGGCACCCACACATCGAGCATCTTTTTGAAACCAGCCTCATTTAAATGGTTCCAAACGGTTTTTTGTGCAATGTTTAGCTCCTTGGCAATCGAAACGGTGCTTACATGACGGTCGGACTCGACGATTTTCATTATTTTTTCAACATTTTCGACAATTGGCCTCCTGGAGCGTGGTGCATCTTTGATATCAAAATTACCGGAACTGAATTGACGAAACCAAAATTGCGCGTGATTGGCTCTTATAGTATCAAGACCGTAAACACTATTCACATTTTTAGCTGCCTGGCTTGCGTTTTCACCTTTATCGAAAAAAAAAACTGTAAAATATGGCATATTTTCTCTTTGCTGGTGTTTTTCTTTGACGCGCGCTCAAACAATACTGAGTCAAGCAATCACAAAACTGTCTAAGAGGTTTTTTTAGTACGAAATCTTATCTTTCTAACGCCATCTGGCGTAATCCGATCGGACTTATACAACGCGAGATACAGATTAGTAAAGCCCTCTATTGGAAAAATAATGGATTACTTTTTACTGGACCTAATATTATTGTGATTCATTTTGGCGAACATTTTAAATTCTGTGATATCTTTGTAATATACCAACTATATTCACACTATATTTGGTTGTAATATTGCTATGAAATATTTATATTGCTGTAATATTTCTGTTGAATCTTGTGCTATTTGGAAAATTGTTCGAAACTTAGTTATTTTAATGTAAAAAATTACTCTGAATCGAGCTAATTTTGATGTCAACAATGTTTTGAAATCAAGCCTATTTGAATCTAAATGTTAGATTTCTACTTTTTTTCGATTACCAAATTTCGATATCATTTCGATATAATTTTGACTTCTTACTGCTTATTGGGTACATGTTGATCCCATGTTTTCAACATACGCATTACAGATTAATTTAATAACAATATTTTACGTAAATATTTCTGTTATCTGTTTAATCGCAATTAAAAAAATGTTGCAGTTGTTGAAAACATCAGCAGGTTACGTATCTGTGTTACTCGCCAATCAAAATTGACGGCGATGTTTTGAGTTTAACCATACAGCACCGGTTGTTATAAAAAGCTTCCAGAATGGTTTCAAATTCATTTCAACCTTTTCTATTTCATGTGCAACATATCTGAAAAAATTCTGCAATATGTCATATGAAATATTACAATAGAAATGTTTCTGTAATCTTTCTGTTACAGTGCACAGGAGTAAAAAGCCGAATTAAAAACTATATACACATTGTTAAATAGCAAAAAATATAACGTATCCTTATGTTTTAATAATAATTTTTTCATTAATACGTAGTGGTCTTAGAAACTCAAAGAAAGTAGGGAAGCAGGTGAAAGGCGGTATGCATTCCAACTTATAAAGATTGTAATATTTACAGATGTTAGTAGAAACGTATTACTATTGGATTGATGCATAATTATCCGCCGTTAACTTTTTACGTATTTATTACTAATGAATATTGGTATTTGTTTATATTTTTAATAAAAACCATTCTTCTACATTTACTTAATAGAAATGCGTGTCGAAAATCATATTCACCTGCACCATATACTTCTCTACTATTGCTCTACTACTTGAAGGAACAATCAGTGAGAGAAAGAGTCGGGAGTGGTTTTCTCGTTTCAAATCTAGTGACACAAGCATGGAGGACAAGTTAGGATGAGGACGGCCATCGGATTTCGATGATAAGGCACTTCTGGCAGCCGTGTTCCTTTCTTCAAAAAGATCGTTGAGATTGGCGAATGACTGTGCTGCGGTCAATCCTTTCTCGAAATGTTGAAACATAATATTAGGTTGGGGAAAAAGAAATCCATTATTTTTTCGGTAGATAGCTGTAGTGATCGATATCTCGTAAAGTAACGATCAAACAATTTCAGATTTATGCTCGTTGGAAAAGTGACATTTCGCACTAAAAATATTCTTTTGTTGTTTTTTGTTTGGACCATTCAGTTGTGAGTTACAGGGTATTCAAAATGGAAGTCAACAAAGAGAAAATTCGGTACATTTTACAGTTTTTCTTTGATAAAGGCGAAAATGCAAGCCAGGCGGCTGTAATTGTGAATGGTGTTTATAGTGCCGATACTGTAACAGCCAATTACGTGCAATTTTGGTTTCGTCGATTCCGTTCAGGTATTTTTGATGTTAAAGATGCACCTCGCACAGGTAGGCCCGTCGTCGAAAATGTCGATAAAATCACAGAAATAATCGACCGGCATGTTAGCAGTCGTAGCATCGCCCAGAAGCTAAAGATCGACCATAAAACAGTTTTAAACCATTTGCACAAAGCTGGATTCACAAAGAAGCTCAATGTTTGGATGCCACACCAATTAACACAAAGAAACATGATGGATCGAATTTCCATCTGCGAAGCCTTGGCCAAATGAAATGAAATCGACTCATTTCTTAAACGGATGGTGACTGGGGATGAGAAATGGGTCACATGTGACAACATTGTGCGAAAACGATCGTGGTCAAAGCGCGGTGAAGCAGTTCAAACGGTGGCCAAACTAGGACTAACGGCCAGGAAGGTTCTGCTGTGCATTTGGTGGGACTGGAAAGGAATCATTTATTATGAGTTGCTTCCATATGGCCAAACACTAAATTCGGATCTCTACTGTCAACAACTGGACCGTTTGAAGCTAGCGATTGAC
>NW_014554935.1:0-10210 GCF_001313825.1 Dinoponera quadriceps | reverse complement strand
CTTCCTGGCCGTTAGTCCTAGTTTGGCCACCGTTTGAACTGCTTCACCGCGCTTTGACCACGATCGTTTTCGCACAATGTTGTCACATGTGACCCATTTCTCATCCCCAGTCACCATCCGTTTAAGAAATGAGTCGATTTCATTTCATTTGGCCAAGGCTTCGCAGATGGAAATTCGATCCATCATGTTTCTTTGTGTTAATTGGTGTGGCATCCAAACATTGAGCTTCTTTGTGAATCCAGCTTTGTGCAAATGGTTTAAAACTGTTTTATGGTCGATCTTTAGCTTCTGGGCGATGCTACGACTGCTAACATGCCGGTCGATTATTTCTGTGATTTTATCGACATTTTCGACGACGGGCCTACCTGTGCGAGGTGCATCTTTAACATCAAAAATACCTGAACGGAATCGACGAAACCAAAATTGCACGTAATTGACTGTTACAGTATCGGCACTATAAACACCATTCACAATTATAGCCGCCTGGCTTGCATTTTCGCCTTTATCAAAGAAAAACTGTAAAATGTACCGAATTTTCTCTTTGTTGACTTCCATTTTGAATACCCTGTAACTCACAACTGAATGGTCCAAACAAAAAATAACAAAAGAATATTTTTAGTGCGAAATGTCACTTTTCCAACGAGCATAAATCTGAAATTGTTTGATCGTTACTTTACGAGATATCGATCACTACAGCTATCTACCGAAAAAATAATGGATTTCTTTTTCCCCAACCTAATATATTGTGATTCAGACCAAAAGAAGAGATACATATTTTTTAATATGTGCCCAAGCGGATTTTAAAGGGCAACATATTCCTTTGAAAAAAAAGGTTTTTTTCTTTAGGAGCATGTATTGTTAATCATATAAGCGATAGAAAACAATTTTCTAAATAAGAATTAAATAGGTTTAGAAATAATTTGTAATGACATAATCAGACATTTGAAAAATGTCATTATTGTCAACATACCCGCACCATTCACAAATTTTTTAATAATTTTATTGTTTTCACCGAATAAAAGTATATTTAATGCCAAATGCAAATATATGTAATAATATGATTTTCCAACATACGGACTTTTTGAAAAATACGTGGAAACATTCTTATTAAATCGTAACGCTTTCGTAACCGTTGCAGGTGCAAGTTCGTTAATGCATATCGTTACGTGAATGTTTTAAATTTCTTTTAATATTAATAATTTTTTATATATTTTTTAATTATTGCCTTTTTGTTTAATTATTATTTGTGTTACAGTTTTGAAAAAAAAAAGTTTTTTGATCTTTTGCATAATTTTTGTGGAAAAGCCGTGTGTACAGATATGAAATAGTATTTACCGGTATATAACAGCATTATTCTATTGAATAAATATTATCATATTGAAACACATCTGCACGAAGTTCGATAACGTAAGAAAAGGTAAAAAATATTAATATTTATTAATATTTCACAATAAATACCTTATATTTGATAATAAAACGTTGTTATTCATTGATCATTATGATTAATTATATTTCAAACATATGCATATGTATGTTTACAATGTTTTAGTTACAATGTTATTCAATCCGTTAAACGTAGTAATGCTGTTGTACGCAATATTTTAAACTTTATATTTTCCTCTAATTCTTAAGTTAAGTCCCGAATTATCCCGGAATTCCCTCATCGCCCTGTTTTTTTTTATAGCTTTTCTTTTTCGCTTTCCTTTCCCTACACTCTTCTTTCTCCACAACAGGCGCCTGTTAACATCGCACCGGCGCCGTTCTTCCAAAATTAATTATAATATTAGTTGTAGTCCCAATCATATTGTTTTTTATACTTTGCTTCATTAAAATAATACACACTTTTTAATTACCCATTTTTGAGTTTGTTAAATTCAATTAAATTAGATACGGCAGTCCCCAACGCCAAATAGCGGAAGAATCTTTACGCAGATTGACCACTAAATTTTAATCAAAGTAAATATCTCTTCAAGGATAAGCTTTGAGGACTCCGTGACTTATCAGTGTGCCAATACTTTGCACTGCAGGTACCTGATCGCGCATCGTCTGACATCGCGCGTAATAACATGCACACGGTGTAAGCGGTGCGTCGAATTTTTTCTCACCTACCTACCTAATTTAACAATGTCGCAAAGATTCAAAGATACATTTGTCGTCTATGTTCCGTTATCTATGATGTAAACCTTAAATGTGCTCTGTGACACTGCGTGCGAAACTCCAAGACCCGCGTAATTTTTCTCCACGTCTTCTAAACTTATGTTATACTGCTTTCAGATATTATATGCGACTTAGATAAACTAAAATTTTCCGCTCCGTGAGAACGAATGTTCATAATCCGTCTCTCGCTATATTTCAGCAACCTGAGAACACCGTGGAACGATAAGTCCGTTGGTGCTCCCATAAAAAATACTGACCATCGTGTCTACAAAAGAAAGAAAGAGAGAAAGAGAGAAATGAGCTTATAAATAAGAGTCTCGTCTTCAAGTTAGTCAGTCAGCTCCAAGTCAATCTTTGCAGTTTTTAGTCAGTTAGTTTTTAGTCAGCTTCTTAAGTCAATCTCGGGAGTCTATTCAGTTAATGCTACACTAAGTTTTGTCGGGAATCTGATCTGTGCAGTCGCGAGTTTTTTCTTGTGTCAATCTAGTCCTCGCGACCCTTCAAGTTTATCTTCTCTCCAAGTTTTACTAGTGCAGCCGCACCTTTTAGTTAGTCATCTCAAATGGTCTCAAGCCGGCCGCTTGTCTCTCTCTTGTCCTAAGAAAACCGTACTTTTCTCTCGCCTATTACCATTTCGGATTAGTCAACGTCGAACGTAAGTTACATGTATATTATTATTATTTCAAGGACCATTACCGCTGGATCAATAATGTCCAGCTGTAAACGTTTATTTCATCTCGTTTTGACATAGTGAAAAAACCTGTTGCTCTCTCGTCGTAAAAATTAACAAAATTCGCGAAACCAAAATTATATTACTATTTCGTTTTATTTTGTTCTCGTGTCTTTTCTTAATTATTCTGTTATTCCATGATCTCATTTCAAACCACGCGAATAACCTTCCGCAACCTCTCCCTTCGGTTCTTATAGTTGCTCAGCGTGGCGGAGCCGCTCCTTTCGCGCGTGTCGCGGACCATCCAGGACATGACATAAACATAAAACTGGTGACAGCGGGGTTGGATCGAACAACCGGAATATCTAAAAAATTTTTGTTTTGTTTTGCGAATATAATTCTTTTCTCTAATATCGATTCAAATAGGGAGAACTCAGTCAAAATTTTCTCGTCGGACAAAAACGAATTGCACCGCCTCATGGACCGATTTCGCTCTTTAAACTTTATTAACTGCGAACTTCAGTCGTATCTTCGTCCGCACGCAATGGATCGTTCGAAGCCTTTTCCGCGTCCGAATCAGAGAGAAATGAGCTTATAAAGCTTATAACTCTGACGACGCATCAACTCCTGATTCCGAGAAACCGCGCCCTTTCCCATCTCAACCTCGCGATGAGCAATACGTGAGCGATCCGCTTTTTATTCCGTTTCTAGAAATTCGCCGTCAACGCAACCGCGCCTGAACCTCAATTTCGGTGCACTCGCTCCTCTTGAGTTTACATTCGCTAGCCTGGCGTTAGCCGATCAATGTCTCTTGTGAGAAATATACGCCCGGGAAGTGCAGTTAGCAAGAAAAACCGCATGTATTGAAGAACTTCTTTGTAACCTCTCCGCTAATCAACTGAGGAAAGTTCCACTCTCATCCATTCTTCTGTCTCAAGGCTTTAGGCGAGCTCCTGCGTCCGCCCCTACCTCAGAATCGCATTTACCGCAGACGCTCCCCTTTTTGTCCTATTTTCCGGCTGCCGCATCTATATCATCTGCAACTTTATCCGATTCTAGTATACGCGAAGTCTTAGACTCTATTCCTGAATTCGATGGACAAAATGTTCCGGTCTTATAATTTGCGCAAGCCTGTGAGCGAGCCAAGAAACTGTTACCGCTCGCTAGCGAAGCCCACGTCTATCGATTGCTCCGGAACTGATTTTTCGGCCAAGAGTATCTCGTGGTCGAAGATAAAATTTGACACCGTTAACAGCCTACTTATTGACCTAAAACAAACTTTTAGTCCCGCGCGCACTTTAAAGGGCTCGAACACTGTAAAATTTTCAAAAAATCGATTTTTTATTTTTTGCTAAATCAATAGTTTAGACATCGAAGAACATGTATGTAAAGTTTCAAGTAAAAATTCGAACTCTAAGTATTTGAAAAGAGCGTCAGACGCTGACGTGTTGGCCGAGCGTTTTTGGGCGTTTCGGAGCGCTGCGCGCGTATGGTAAATATAACCTTAAATTTAGTGAACACAACGTGCTCTTGTTTTGTTGACAAAAGTTTTGATTTACGTGTTTTTGAAAGTTAAAAACATTGTGATTGTTTAAATAATGGATAAAAGAGGTAAGAGGCACTCTGCTGGAAAGACGACAAAAAGAAGAGACAGAAAGAAAAGGCGAGTTGGTCCTGCAAATAGATACGTCGCCGAGACAGCAACAATTAATACTAGTACGTCTGAACAGAAGCTCAATACTTCCTTCGACGATTTGAATGTGCCGATTGATCAAAGTGTTTCTTATAGAGTTATAAATATTTTATCGGTATTTTCAAAGCTGAGCCAAGTAGTTAAGTGTAAAACATGTGCGGGAGACGTTGAATTCACTGAAACTGCTAGAAGAGGGCTGGGTTTCATTTTAATAGTGGCGTGTAAAAAGTGTCAGCCAACGAAAATTCCTTCTTGCCCTATTATAAAAAACGCCTTCGAAGTCAATCGTCGGTTTATATTTGCTATGAAAATGCTTGGTGTCTCACAAGACGGAGCCGAAAAATTTTGCGCCTTTATGGATCTATCTCGGCCTCTATTTCCGAAAACGTATGCCGACTTAACGGAAATCGTTAGCAGCGCCACAGAAAAGGTAAAAAATATGTCAATAAAAAGTGCAGGTGATGAAGAAAGACGGCTAACGTTAGAGAAAAACCCAGATTCAGTCGGACTGACTGTCTCAGGCGATGGCAGTTGGCGAAAAAGAGGCTTCAGCTCTTTACATGGCGTGGTATCCTTAATAGGATATCATAGTAACAAAGTACTTGATTTTACAGTTAAATCATCACATTGTCATGGGTGGTCTTTGTGGAAAAATAAAAAAAGTACAGCAGAGTATGATTTATAATATGAGGAGCATAAGAAAACGTGCGACGCGAACCACGTTGGTCCCGCTGGAAATATGGAGCCGCTCGCAATGGTTAAGATGTTTCAAAGTTCGGAGGAATTACACGAGGTAAAGTACGATTGCTATATCGGCGATGGCGATTCTAAGACGTACAACAAAGTCGTAGAAAATGTACAGTATGATGTGACAAAAAAAGAGTGCGTGAACCATGTGCAGAAGCGCATGGGGACCAGGTTACGTAATTGCAAAAAAACAACAAAAGGCATTAGAGGTAGGGGTAAGCTTACTGACAAACCTGTTAAGGATCTTACCCTTTACTATGGGCTCGCTATAAGGCACAATAGTAACTCTTTAGAAGAAATGAAAAAAGACGTATGGGCAACGTTTTTACATAAATCCTCGACCGATTCTAAGCCAATGCACGAAAACTGTCCGAAAGGGAATCTTGGTGTCAGTGGCAAAAGGCTAGTGCGCTCGAAAAGCTTNAAAAGGCTCGTGCGCTCGGGAAGCTTCAAGATTTCAAACACGAACCTACACTACCAAAAGAAGTTTTAGACGCTATCAAGCCTATATATACCGATCTCAGCCGTGATGATCTTCTAGAACGATGCGTAGGTGCTTTCAATCAAAATAACAACGAAAACTTCAACAATATTATTTGGAAATTCGCGCCGAAATCTACGTTTAGTAGAGCCAAAACTGTACAAATTGCAGCTAATATCGCTACTATTATATTTAATAATGGTCATACGGCTCTTCTCCGTGTGTTAGAACTCATGAGAGTTCGCATTGAAATGAATCTCTACGATTATTGTCAAAAAATCGACGAAGAACGCATAAAGTACGCGAATCGTCATACACAGGCTAACACGCACGAAGGACGTTTGCATGCCCAGCAAGAACTTCGAAGACAAACTATGGATGACGAAGAGCTGCTATACAGTCCAGGGATAGCAGACTAATAAAATAAAACACGTAAGACCTTTTTTTCTACCTTATTTCATTCGATTTACTCCTTTCAAAACTTTATACGCGTTTTTCTCAAAACCATGTTTTTTTGACCGCGTTGACAGCATAACTCGAACAGTATTAATCCGATCGACCTGATTCAAAACGGATTTTGTAGAGAAAACGTGTCGCTATGGCATGACGTAGCCGTTATTTGATACATGCGATACTTTTTTTTATAAACAATTTAGTGCAAAAATTTACGTAAAAAAGAAATTTTTTCTTAAAATAGCCGCCATTTTTTTCTAATCACAATTTTCAAAATCTCCTACGTCGGGCCATAGCCAGTAATATATATTTAAAGAATCTTTTTTGTTTTTTGCTCTAGGACGCTCCATTTTGCTGGAATGCTGTCAACCACCCAAGGGTCATTTAAAAAAGACGCAATTTTAGATTAGCTGCAGAAAAAACAATGGCCGCCACAAAAAAATAAAAAAAATTTTTTCATTTAATTTAAACATTCATAAACATATGTGTAAAGTTATGTAACATATATGTAAACACACAGGACCATTGGCAAAAACAAAAATGAAAAAATTTATTTTTACACGATTCAAGATATACTCGTTAAATATTTAATTGCCGTCCCGTTATTTCATTTTTAGGCCGGATCTGCTGCCGCCGCATTCCTCAACAATTTTAAATGCCGATTTGGCTGCCCTAAGGCTATCTTTACAGATCAAGGGACAAATTTTACAGAACTCGTAATGCGTGAAATATCAAAACATTTTCAAATTAAACACTTTAAAACTACCGCTTCTCACGCACAGTCTAATGGATTATTAGAACGGTCCCATCATGTCCTTTGCGAATATATAAAATGTTTTATTAATAAAGAACGTAACTGGGATACAATCGTCGAGAGAACCTGTTTTGCTTACAATACCAGTGTCCATGAAGGTACGAAATTTACTCCTCACGAGTTTGTTCTCGGTCGAGCCGTCCCTATGCCTTCCGATCGTTCTTCTACTTCCCAACTTGATCAAAAAATGATTACGACCGTCGCGTTAATGAACAAAATTTTCATGTTGGAGACCATGTATTTATGTTGACTCACGCACCTCTTAAACTCGCAGACCAATATTCAGGTCTTCACGAAATTTTCGAAGTACATCGAGATGGCAACTTTCGCAAATGTATTCGAAATTCTTTCAAAATCGTGCATCCAAACTGTTTACGTATAAGTCGTCCTACGGAACCAGGTTGAGACTTGAAACCACTAAGCAATAAATAAAAATTTTGTTTAGATTCAACTACCTATACATCTTTCCAACGAATATGACTACTTTTTACGAGGGCGGATCAAATATAAACAAGCCTTCTTAAATTGCGCGCCTGTTGGCGGCGTGAGGGGTCAGCAACGTTTTGGACAATGGAGGGGGGTCATGTGGAAGGTAGTAATAACTTTGGCGTGCTTCTTACTCTCAGCAGCAATCACGATGAGCGAGAAAGAGGTACAACCCGCAGTTGCACAACATGTTATTATTAAGTTTCACGTCAACAAAAATGTAAATGCTACTAAAATTCGGCGCCGTTTATTCCCACAGTTTGGGGAAAGAACCCTTTCATGGACTCGGATGAACCAGTGGTGTCATGAATTTAAGAAAGGACAGGAGCGTGTTGAAAATATTGTCCACCCGCGCCGTCCCCGCACCAGCATCTTAGCGCAGAACACCGAGGCTATTTGAGAACTCATTGAAAGTAATCGGCATTTAACTGTTCTTGAAATCTCTCAGGAACTTCAGTTTGAGCTGTCTATCGGTCAAAAAAGCGCGGCATTCCGATTAGAAGTGTGTTGCTTCTCCATGACAACGCCAGACTCCACACCGCAACAGTGACACAACAAAAATTGGCCAATATGCACTGGGCTAGAACATCCACCTAGAATATTCACTCTACAACCCAGACCTGTCACCATTCGACTTCCATCTGTTTGGGCCACTCAAGGAAGCCCTTGGTGGACAGCGCTTCACAACGAACGAGGAGGTGCAGCAGTTCGTGTGCAATTGGTTTGATACACGTTCGCGAACTTTTTATGATACCGGGATTAAAAAATTAACCGACCGTTGGAGGAAGTGTAAAGATAAGATGGGGGACTATGTAGAAAAATAAGAAAAATGTAAAGTAAAATTGATTTTGAAAAATATATGGTTTTTTTGCAAAAGGCTCGTTTATATTTGATACACCCTCGTATATATATAATTTTTTATTTTAGTAGTATATATCAAAACATTATTTTATATATGTGACCGGACCCCGTCGGTCGGTGGACGTTCGTCCCGCCCCGGCCGGCGGGGTGGTCGTTTCCGGTGTCGTTCGGTTGACCGTGTTTCGGTGTCAGTGGCCCTGGCGTAGCTTGCTGGATTTCCAGGCGTCCTTGTATGGTGGTGTGTGTGTGTGCGCGCGTGTGGACGAGCGAGTGAGTGAGCAAATAAAGTAAGAGAGCGAAGATTGAATATAGTTGGTTTATTCTAATGCCAAGATGTTTAAGCATACATTATACTCGTGACAAGCCGTGCTTGCTGTTCGCCTTTTAACGCCTGTAAATATTACGGTGACAGTGCCAATGACGGAATCTCTTATTTATCTTTCGGCCATGTATTGACGGTTCGCTCGGTGTTTCGGCGGATCGGTGTTCCCGGAACAGATCTAGAGCAGCTGTGTTGCTCACAGCGAGGATTCCGCGGCATTAGCGGAGAGCGGTCGCGGTGTTGACGGTTCGGCGTGTGATGTTGTCGTTTGCGGCGTTTAAATTCGACGGTCTCGCATCGGAGTGCAACGGCGGAATGCACCTGCTTGACTCGGCGTCGCGGTACGCGGTTCGCGGTACGCGGTTCGGTTTACGGTACGCGGTTCGGTGGTTCTCGGTACGCAGTTCGGTGGTTGCTGCACGCGGAGTGCCCGCGTCGGTCGACTCCCGGTGCGGAGGACACGCGGTATCGTGTCTCCTTACAGGAACGGTGGAGTCGGCCGGGCGAGCCTAGCCGACGTGCAGCCGGCGGTCGGTCGGTTCGCGGTTCATGGCGCGGTCGTGGTACCTCCGGTGAGGTGCGGCGGAGAGACACGCGTTGTCTCTAATGGTACGGCGCGATACGCGGAACGGTATTCCGGAGTGTTCGCATGCCCTAGAGACGCAGAGCCCAACGGCTAGAGTGGAGGGGCCGAAATGGAGAACACTCCACAGAGGCGGCGAACACACCACCCCAACTCGTGCCGATACCCAGGTCCGCCGCGGGCAAGAGGGCCGGGAGCTCCCGGTGGAGACGGCAAACATACCGTCCCGAAATGGATGTTGTTGTGAGTCCGGTGCCCGCGACTTCCACCGGAGAGCCGCGTACGCACGACCTCGGACTTTCCGGATGATAGGATTATCGAGTCGGCTGCGAACTCACAGCAGCAACGGCGTACGCACCGTCGCGGTCCCTCGACCTGGGCATGGGATCTGGAGCAGCTTCTGATCTTCCGATCTCAGCTGACGCCGGCAGAGTCTGGTCTCGATAGCACGGCGGAGCGGTCTTTTATACCGCGAAAACGCGATTTTTCCGACACGTGCATAACAACAAAACAAACGTTATTGTTGACGTGTGCACTTGTCGGTTGCGTGCTTCGAGCGTGTGTTTATTTGTTGGCGCGTAGCGCCGCTTCTGCGACCGACGGATGGTTGGTCGGTCGCGTTGTTTGCCGGGGGGAATGCATCGTCGCATATATATATATATATATATGTGTGTGTGTGTGTGTGTGTGTGTGTGTGTGTGTGTGTGTGTGTGTGTGTGCGTACATTATGCATTATAGTGCCAATAATTAATTAAATAAATATATTGAAATTATTACGCAACAATAGATTCTGCTCGGTCTCTGCCACCAATTTATCATTTTATTCTGCAAGCGAAACCTATTTAGATGATTATGTATCAGGTATAGAAGTATGAAAACGGAAATTTTTTGTACAAATTACATGTCTGTTGTTTGAAAATGATAAAAAATATTTGATTCAAAA
>NW_014554934.1:0-544 GCF_001313825.1 Dinoponera quadriceps | reverse complement strand
ACGATAACCCGGGCGATTCGAGTCACGGAACCGCGTGTGCCTTACCGACAATTTCTCACACGGTCAAAGCGCCGGGCTCTGCCTTACCGACATACGTTAGTCGTTCGCAGCTCGCCTTTACCAACACAACTCCACAGCTCTACAGCCAAGCGTATCCCGTCGCTCAACCGTATTTCCTTACCGACTCGGACATCGCTTCGCCTCCTCCGTTACCTGCACAGCAGCGCTCTTCCAGCGTGGTGGGCATCAGACAGCCACCCTTCTGGACAACAAAACCTGAGCTATGGCTCGCTATGTTGGAGGCGCAATTCGTCAGATACGGCATTCTAGACCAGCCTTCGCGTTTTCACCATCTGCTGATGCATCTCTCCGAGGACCTCATCACCTTGGATATGGAGAAAATCATCAATTCGGCTCGCCCCGAGTCCATGTACTCGGAGGTTAAGGAGGCGGTCCTCAAGTCCCATTCGGAGACGGCCGAGCAGAAGGTGCGCAGGCTCATTTCTGAGCTGCACCTCAATAATGAACCTCCTTCGCAGCTCCT
>NW_014554933.1:5109-7445 GCF_001313825.1 Dinoponera quadriceps | reverse complement strand
CAGGACGCTTTGAAGATTGGTCGCCATTCCGTGACTTCTTTACGTCTATGATTATTAAAGATCGAACGCTTTCTGCTCTAGAGTGTCTTCATTATTTGAAAACCAATGTTAAAGGGGACGCAGACTTGCATATTCGGTTTCTCAACTACTATAAAAAACTTTCAACGAGCATGGGACAATATGAGAATCGACGGATGCTAGTGAATTCTTATTACAGTACATTTCTGAGTTTGCTACGAATGAAGAATGAATCGGTTTAAGATCTTCGTCGGATATATCACGACATGACCGCTGCTATCGGATCACTGTAAGGTATCAATAGACCGATTTTTAGTTTACCCGATCTATTCGTGTATTTGATAGTGAACTTGCTTGATCCACGCGCCGCAAGTGGGAGACAACCGTGAGTAGAACGTCGGAGCATCCGGGATACGATTCGCTGCTCGGAATCTTAGAGGCTCGATTGCAGACACTCACAGCATTGAGCCCATCTCCTTCGAACATCCCCATGACACAGTTGAACAGAAATGCAGTGCGCGCTACTCGGTCCCATCATGTGCCACGAAATCACAAGCCAAGAAATCAGGACGTTATTTTCTTTGTGCCGGAAATCATTCCCTCTTATTTTGCGACTCGTATAGGAAGAAGCAGCCTCGTGAGCGTCGAAAAAGTGTGGAAGATCTCGGGTTGTGTCTCAACTGCCTAGGACGACATAGCCTAGCGTCGTGCGCTTCTACTAAGGTATGCTGAACCTGTGGTGCAAGACACCATACAACGATCAACGAGATTTCTGACACGGCTGGACCAAACGTAAGTGATAGTGTTGCAGTTGTTCATGTCGTTCGTAGTGCACCTACTTTCTCGGGCGTGGTGCTTTTGGCGACGGCAAGAATCTTGGTCGCTGACGAGTTTGAGGACCAGCATTTTGTTCACACGTTGGTGGACCCAGGCTCGGAGACATCATTGATAGCTGAATCGTTGGTGCAACGCCTCAGTAAGGTTGCCTTGCAAGCGCAACACGGCAGCAGTATACGATATTGCGGGAGCGAGTTGTGGCGCAGCGCGAGGATCAGTGCGTCTACTTATTACTTCACGCACTCGTGATGCAAGCTTAACCGTGGATGCTCTGGTGCTACCTGCCGTGACGGTCTACAATTAACACACGAACATTGCTTGAGGACAACGGTCTCACCTTCAGGGATTGGTCTTGGTTGACTCTGAAGACGGGTCTAATCCAACGATTGAGATTTTATTAGGTGTAGACGTTTACGCGTCTATTCTCCGTCCCGGATTACGTAGAGCGAAACCTGCGGCACCAGTGGTTCAAGCCACATCACTGGGGTGGATCCTCACCGGAAGCCTCGGACCTGTATCAAGAAAGTGCGATGTTTCAATACATGGGTGCTGTGCAGATGGCCCTCTGCTTGATCAGGTGAGAGATTTTTGAGAGCAGGAGGAACTCTCACCTCAAGCAAAGCCGCTGACTCCTGTGGAGCAGGAGTGTGAAGATTTGTACTCACGCTCAGTAAGAAGAGTTGCTGATGGCAGGTTCATTGTGAAATTATCAGTATCAACTGATTTACCAGATCTTCGCGACTCTCGTCGTGCAGCCGTTAGATCTTTAAAAGCACAGGAACGTCGATTCAGCTCAAGGGATAAGTTGCATAGTGAATATATTGCATTTATGCGGGAATACCAAGAGATGGGTAACATGTCCATGATGGATCCTGCCTGGGAGCTCCCTAAGCAATTGTGCTACCTGCCTCATCACGGAATCTTCAAGGCTACCGCGCCGGACTCTAAGATACGAGCAGTATTTAATGAATCATCTCGGCTACCTTCTGGCAACACACTCAACCAATACTTGTTGGTGGTCCCAAACCTGGTACCACTTCTCGCAGACGTGCTACTCCGGTGGGGACGTCATCGTTACGTCAGCGTGGCTGACATCCAAAAGATGTACCGGCAAATTCTGGTTTCAAAACAGGATCAGGATCTTCAGAGGATCTTTAGAGGATCTTGTAGAGAGAAGACCAAAAGGACGAGGTGACAGACTTTCGCTTGAACACTGTGACCTACGGACTGGCATGTACACCATTCCTTGCCATGCGCACGCTGCGTCAGCTGATAGAGGATGAGGTTGATCTTTTCCCTCTTGGAGCGGCGGCGCTTCGTCATAACACTTATGTAGATGATGTGCTTGCTGAATCCGACTCACTGGAGGAAGTTGGTGAGCTACGAGCAACTAACTCAGCTATACTTGGTGGGTGGGTTTTCTTTGCGGAAGTGGACCAGCAATCATCAAGCGATTCTTAGCACCATTCCGGAAGATCATC
>NW_014554933.1:0-2730 GCF_001313825.1 Dinoponera quadriceps | reverse complement strand
TGGAGGTATGTGGGAAGCTGCCGTAAAAAGCGCAAAGTATCACATTCGCAGGGTCATCGGGGAGGATACGCTCACTTACGAGGAGATGACTACGCTACTAGCTGAAGTGGAGGCGTGCATGAACATGAGATCTATTTCTGCAATGTCGGACGATCCTGAGGACCTATCACCATTCAAACCAAAGCACTTTTTGATTGGAGCACCTTTGTTATCTGTGCCTAAGCCGCTTCTAACGGAGGAAACTGCATCGNCTATTTCTGCAATGTCGGACGATCCTGAGGACCTATCACCATTCAAACCAGGGCACTTTTTGATTGAAGCACCTATGTTATCTGTGCCTAAGCCGCTTCTAACGGAGGAAACTGCATCACGGGTTACACGCTGGAAGCTATTGCAAAGGATGCGAGACCATGTATGGCAACGGTGGTCACAGGAGTACTTGACATCCTTATTGCCTCGGACCAAATGGAAGACAACTAGCCCTCCTTTAAAGATTGGAGAACTTTAATTGGTGCGCTCTGAGGTCACCCTTCCAGTACGATGGCCATTGACTCGCATTGTGCGCATCCATTCAGGCTCTGATGGTCAAACCAGGGTGATAACCGTATGCACCTCTTCAGGAAAGCTAGTGAGACCTGCGGTCAAGGTCGTCCCTTTGCACGAAGATAGCGAAAACGTATGCAGAGCGTTTTCAAGTACAAAAATCTCGGCTTTAGGATACAAAGGAGGCTGCACGGATTATTAACGAGAAGAGCTTTCATTTAAGATACAAACGAGGCGGGCGGCATTTTGCGAGTTACACGGTACGGCCGTGATGCTTGCAAATGTCGTGTTCCGTGTTGTGGCTCGCGAAAGGCGATTGTCTATGATCAACCGACAACAGCGTGTGGGCGATCGTTAGGCACGCGCGTTATTTCCTTATATGGTCATGTTATTTTCGTAACTTAGTAACACGATACATCAGAAAGCGAAACTACCTCAAGAGCTACTGGTCCCGAAAAACAGTAAGTTTCTGCATTGCTCGGTGACAGGATATATTCTTGATTGTGAAACGCGTTGTTGAATGCTCATTGTCAGTTGCTTTCTATCTATTACAGTATGTTTCTGCATAGCTCGGTGACAAGACGTATTCATGCTTGTGCTACGTGTTGTCGATTGCTCGTCGTCAATCGCGATTTATCTATTCTATTACTTTCTTATAATATAACTGCGTGCAGTATTTCAAAGTTTCCCGAGTATTATTGTAATTGCGTTTATACTTTCGATTCTTGTTAATATTTCTAAAAGTGTGCCCGTCGCGGAAGCCTCACGCGTGTGTTGTGCCCCTTCATAAGAGGAATAAACTGAAGACTAATTGTTTTATTTTTAATTCGCCATTGTGTTGCTTTGAATGACTCATTCTTTTTTAAGAGAGTCAAGTTCACGTGCGCACATGGTTAAATATTAAATAGAGACTTACAATTTAGGTGAATTCACTGTGGTGAATAGTACAGACTAGAATTTGTCCTGACACGCGTAACGTGCCACGACATGCAACCTTAGCTATTAGGCTAAACGCTACCACACATCTATTCTATATTTCCAGCTTTGACAACGACTGACAAGAAAGCGGGAGATGAAAAAATCCAGCAGCGCCTGCGCGCGTACTTCACAGGATGGGCAGTTCGGCCGTGACAGTACGCGCCTCCAAATCCTCCAACCGTGCGCGGGGTGTGCGGTGAACCGCTAGCCCCCACGCGGCCTGCGCACGTGCCACGCCCACGGGGACCACGGGGAGGCCTGCCCATTTGTGTCCCGATCCTAGTCTCACGCTTTGACCCCATTGACTCTATTGATGCTTTGGACGGATAATAGAATTAGGTTTTCTAAATGAAATGGGATGTGCCTGGATGCAAGGATACAAGACCCTGCTTGCTAGCCATTGGTAAACGGGTGGGACCCTGCCTAGTTTGGAAGCTAAATCCTACCTAAGAACCCAGCTAACAACGCCTAAACAACCCGGGTGTGTGGTGATCTCGGAAGATTACGAAGCCACACCCCCATAACCGAGGTAGCGGACAACCCTCGGCCTAGTTGTTCCAGAAGTCTACCAACAACCTCCTTTTATCTAAAGGATTTCTTTGCAGAAGTCGGCAAAGACCGAGAATGCCTCACTAGACGACACCAAGAAGGGTGTTGCCGCCGGCTGTTACCAGGCCCCGACTGGAAAGAATTCCCGCAGCGCCTCTCCCTGCGGTTCGAAGAGCTGGCAATGAAGGAAGTGATGCGCTGCAGTGTCCTCGCCGTCCCCGCAAATACACATCCCACCGTCTACAATCCGCGAAGCGGCTCTGGAAGTTTCCATGTCCGGTGATCATTTGCGTGATGTAGTGGTCGGGTTTAAACCAGGACGCACCAACCCTAGCCCCGACATCGAAGAAGGCACGTGTGATGTGACTTTTGACAGAAAAAGGCTATCTGTCCTGCCACATCTCCGTTGCCGCAACCCTCACAAGGCTTAGCGCATTCTTTTGGTTCCCTTCGTAGAAAACAATCCTATCTCTTACCTTGGCATCCCTCTCTTTTCTAACTTCGAATCGTGCCCAGGATCCGCGTGAAGGATGCCGCCGGGAACCGCGCCCACACCCACGCAGAGCGACTCCGTCGATGCCGTGCGATACGCGGCGGTCATCGAAATAAATACTCGGCGCTGCAGGGACCTGAGGACTTTCAGGTCCTAGTGCATAGGTC
>NW_014554932.1:0-4543 GCF_001313825.1 Dinoponera quadriceps | reverse complement strand
CATTTGATGCGACTCTGCAGCACTTTTCTTCAAATGAAAACAAAAAATTAATGCTTTCCGCAAATCATCATTTTCTGGTACAAAATTCGACATTTTTAACACGATGAAAAAATATGATGTTGTTTGTTCAATAACTTGATGTAAACTGAATATGTTTGATAGATGTCATAGAAACCAAACAAAACAAAATTATGGCCCGTTCAAAATAAATGTTCCCTATCGAGACATTTGTATTTTGACGCTCACTTCATACCGGTACACCTGGTATACAGTAAAAAATTTTGTATTAAAAACGATCCACTGAAATTTTATTTTAACATGAGGAATGTGTTAATTTAACATTACATTTGCGTACTTTTTAATACGAAGGTGGATTATTAAATATAAACGAGCCTTTTGCAAAAAACCATATATTTTTCAAAATCAATTCTAATTTACATTTTTCTTATTTTTCTACATAGTCCCCTATCTTATCTATACACTTCTTCCAACGGTCTGGTAATTTTTTAATCTCGGTATTATAAAAAGTTCGCGGACGCGTATCAAACCAATTGCACACGAACTGCTGCACCTCCTCGTTCATTGTGAAGCGCTGTCCACCAAGGGCTTCCTTGAGTGGCCCAAACATATGGAAGTCGCATGGTGACAGGTCTGGGCTGTAGGGTGTATATTCTAGGACAACCCAGTGCATATCGAACAATTTTTGTTGTGTTACTGTTGCGGTGTGGGGTCTGGCATTGTCATGGAGAAACAACACGCTTCTGGTCACAATGCCGCGCCTTTTTGACCGATTGGCAGCTCGAACTGAAGTTCCTGAGAGATTTCAAGAACAGTTAAGTGCCGATCGTCTTCGATGAGTTCTCGAACAGCCTCGGTATTCTGCGCTGTGATGCTGGTGCGGGGACGACGTGGGCAATGTTTTCAACACACTCCCGTCCTTTTTTAAATTTGTTACACCACTGCTTCATCCGAGCCCATGAAAAGGTTCTTCCCTCGAATTGTGGAAGTAAACGACGCCGAATTTCAGCAGCATTTACATTTTTGTTAACGAGAAACTTAATAACAACACGTTGTGCAACTGCGGGGTGTACCTCTTTCTCGCTCATCGTGATTGCTGCTGAGAGTAAGAAACACGTGGCGTGTTAACGTTATTACTGCCTTCCGTAAGACCCCCATCCACTGTCCAAAACGTTGCAGACCCCTCACGCCGCCGACGGGCACGCAATTTAAAAAGGCTCGTTTATATTTGATCCATCCTCATACGTAGTCTATATTAAAGTAATATCAATTTCCAGTAGACCGCTTTTAACGCAAAATTTTTTATTGTATATGTGAGAAATAATTATTTGTTGTAGAAAGAAAATTTTATCACATATATAATTTCTCAGCTTCTCCTTTTACACGTCAACGCTGCTCGTGATATTGATGCCGAATAAATCGTTGAACAAAAATCTCTTTTTACGAGTTTGCGAATTGCTTGCTTCCTGAAAGAAAGGTGTGCAACTGATTGGCGCCGTGCGGCAAGTGCACTCAGTTTCCACCGCAAATATGATATAAAAGACGAGAGAAAATAACCATAATCAGAATTATGGGTCAAAGTCTGGATGGTTAAATTGTCCTCTGGTATTGAATAATTAAATATCTCGTGCGCATAAGCATTGCGTGCACACAGTATTTAGTATGAATCTTTTAATGCCGACGAATGATTGATTGTGATTATCACTTATAATAGGATAAATGAATTCACGTCTCGCAATTTGCTCACCAAATGGTTTCTGTGTCGCCGAACGTTGATTGATTGATGCCATACGTCTGATAAAGTATTATTATGTAACGACTTTATTTTATGTGAGTTTTATATGTTGTTATTACTGTCATGATTTTGCGCCACAGATTTTATTCACAAGGAACGAGAGAGGGACACATCTTCTAATGAATATACTACATGGGCTGAAAAGTCCCGGGATTTCTAATGAAAACAAGTGTTTTTGGGCAAAGTTATATTTATTCCTCAACATAGTTGCCTTCGAGTGTGATACACTTGGTATAGCGATTTTCCAACATTTCGATAGTTTCTGTAGTACGAAATGTCGAAGCCTTCGAAATACGCCTCGGTTTCCGCGATGACTTCCTCATTCGATGTGAATCTCTTTCCCTGGAGCCACCGCTTGAGGTTTGGGAACAGATAATAGTCGCTGGGGGCCAAATCTGGAGGATACGGCGGGTGAGCAATCAATTCAAATCGTAATTGGTCCAATTTGGCTATCGCTTTCAAGGACGTGTGTGATGGTGCGTTATCGTGATGATACAGAACTGTTTTCTTCGCCATATGGGGCCGTTTTTTCTTTATTCCGTCGTTCAGTTTGTCCAATAACGCTGCATAATACTCTCCCGTAACTGTTCTTCCCTTCTGCAGATAATCGATGAAGATTATGCCATGCGCATCCCAAAAGACGGAGACCAAAACCTTCCCGGCCGAGCGTTGGTCTTTTGGCCGCTTTGGTTGGCTTTCGTGGCTTTTCAGCCACTCTGCAGACTGCCTATTGGACTCAGGCGTATGGTAATGGATCCACGTTTCATCTATTGTCACAAAACGTCGAAAAAAGTCCGCTCGATTACGCTGCAACAATGCCAAACCGGCCGTTGAATCATCAACGCGCTGCTGTTTTTGGTCGACGGTCAGCAAACGTGGCACCCATCGCGCAGATAGCTTTTTCATATCCAAAACATCGTGCAAAATGTATCCCACTCGTTCTTTTGAGATACCAACGGCCTCAGCTAACTCGTGCAACTTCACTTTACGATCACTCAAAACGATTCGATGCACTTGCTTTACGATTTCCGCATTCGTAGCCTCTTTTGGTCTTCCAGAGCGAGGTGCGTCTTCGGTGCTTGTACGACCCATTTTAAATTCACTAAACCATCGATAAACTGTTGTTCTCGAAGGAGCAGATGTGGGATAACATTTCTTCAACCATTTCATTGAATGTTCAGGAGTTTTTCCGATCAAAAAACAATGTTTGATCAATATGTGACATTCCTGTATTTCCATTTTTTTTACGAAGGCGAAAGTGGCGACACTTAAACGACTGTAGCTTGTAAACGAATGAACGAAATGTCATGAAACTTCACACATAAACTAGTGACAGATGAACCTCTCGAAATAAATCATGTTCATTTTCTAGTGGCGCCACTTACTGAAAAATCCCGGGACTTTTCAGCCCATGTAGTATTTATCGATGAAACTTGAATCTCTCAGAAGCTAAACAGATTACTTAGCTTTTCTTAATTTTGAAAAGTTATGTATATACATGAATCATGTACTAATTCTAGTATTAAAATGAAACTAAATTCACAAAAAGTGGAGTCGGTCAATTTGGTTCCTCAGAAATTTAATTGATAATATTTATTTATGAATAATATGTGAACAAGGCATAATGAAATTATAAATAATATATGAACAATGTATCGTTATTTAGTATCTCAAATATGACAAGAAACTACATTGTTGAAGTTTCTTTTCAGATTCTGGGTTTAAGTCGAATTTATTACGTAACAGTTTGGTGTCATCGGAGAACTGATGCTGACAGTAGAGCCACTTGATGCAATCGTGCTAGATCGAAATCCATAGTTGCTATTCGATACCGATACGTGAAAGATCATGATCAGGGTCAGGATCAAGGTGTTACCTCAACACGTGTGCAGCAACATTTTCTCATTCGCTCGTTTGCGCTGCGCGAGTTTTTTCTATCACATAGATGGAACATCATTGTACATCACGCGTTTCGCTGGATTTCACGGCAAACAGTCATGATAACAGTTATGATACATCGCGCTTGCCAATGAAAACTTGGCGACGATGTCGTGCTCTAATCGTCCGGCCGACCGCACGATCGAACTGACCTCCTCTTCGTTACCGTCAATGAATTTCACAGACGAGGCTGTGCTGGGATGATCTGCCAAAGATCGTTCGGTGCTCAATACGCGCTTTCACCTTGGTTCCACAAAGAAGTTGAACTGATTAACCGGGAGTCAGCCAGTCTTAATGGTGGCGAAGTAAGTTCTTTCACTGTCACGCTGCCACCGTCACTATCATCGTCCCATTCAGTACGCACTCTAGAAACGTGGTGGATTTTCTCAATTTGGAATCGGCCGAATGGCGCGTCTTCCTCCTCGCAGAAGAACGCGCAGTATGCACGCCTTCCGTAGCTTTCGCTATATGCAACATCGTTCTTTTTTGTGATTTAGCAGTTTTCTCCGCTCGCGACTGACCTATATGATTATGTGCGTTATTAGAATTTTATGACGTAGGGATTTATCGACAGTCAGCAGAAAGAAAATGTGCAGTTGTCATTCTGTCTATATTATACTTGTAACATAACGACGTTTCCCTAAGCACCATCATTTTAAATTCAATTAGAAACAGAATATAACAAAAGTTACACTTTGCACATAATGTTTCGATATAATATAATGAGTCATATATTTTTGTCCTCACAAATTAATTGTTCCTCATCATCAAAATTCAAAAAGAAATTCATAT
>NW_014554931.1:0-1112 GCF_001313825.1 Dinoponera quadriceps | reverse complement strand
CGATCGTTATGCATTCGCATTCGCGGTGTATCATCACCGGGAATATATTCATGTTGCACGCGCGATATATAAAGCTCCTGCGCGAATTTTTGTTTACCGCCTCCATGTCGGCACAGTTTCGTCTTCTTCGAGGAAAATCGCGGCGTTTTTCTTGTCTGAGAATCGCGACGCGCCGATAAAACATAGCGCTCTTACCTTCGTTAGATACCCCGTTGCACCTGCGAACGCGACGCGGCGCCGGGGGTAAGGATGAGGAAAAGAACGTGGAAATGGCGCGAGATACTCAAGACTTCAGCCGCGGTGCTGATGTCGCCGGGCTGAGATTTATCGGTTTCCTGAATCATGGCGACGTGGCTGTCGAAGGCAGTCTAATTGATTTTTCCTTCGTCCTTCGTCCTCGCTCACCCCCTCCCTCTCCATCCCTTGTGTCCTGTTCTCGAGAATTTTATAGCTCAATGTGAAACTTGCCGCTCGGCGCACAACCTTTCTAGGAAAACCCGCACCGCCGCTGGAAATTCAGTCGAACGAGCTAAGACGCTGGGTCACCCTGCGAGCTTTTCGTATAACTGGAGAATATGCAGAAAAGGTGTACTTTTCACAATTCGTGCCAAATTAACGTTCGTTATTTAGATAGCGAGATCAATGTACAGAAACGTAATTTTGCTTGATAAATGCGAAATTCACGAATGGACCTCTTTAATGCGCCGCTGAGCCTTACGCTTTCTTAAGCGACGGTGATTAATCACGCTAATCCCTGGTGAATTTTCACGCTGTTAATACAACTTACACCGTCCGAGCCATTCGTTCGGCATTTTTCAAACACACGCGTCGACACGGAGATCGAAGGGACGCGTTAGTCTTACGTTATTATTTAACGGCAGCGGTTGGAACTCGCGGCGAGGTGCCGTTACGATTACACATCGGAAGCCTCGCGCGTAAACCAAGTGGAATATATGCGATAATAATTTGTTTATAATGAGCGCAATATAGATTTACACTGCGCCGGACTACTCGCGCGTTCGTTATTGTCGCTCGTTATTTCCAGCTCGGTGTTAGTACGCGTGTCGAAATTATTAACGCGATTGTAATTGCGTCGCGGTGATCGAGCACAC
>NW_014554930.1:39202-50614 GCF_001313825.1 Dinoponera quadriceps | reverse complement strand
GTCGAATTGGACTACGAACTGCTGCCCCATCCACCGTATTCTCCAGATTAGGCCCCGTGCCACTTTTTTGTTTCCAAACTTGAAAAAATCACTTGCCAGGCAGAAATTTGAGTCGAATGAGGAGGTCATCGCCGCCACAGAGGCCTTTGCAGACTTCGAGAAAACGTATTTTTCAGATGGGTTAAAGAAGTTGGAGCATCGCTGGGTCGAGTGTATCAAGCTAAAAGGGGACTATGTTGAGAAATAAAATCTCCACTTTTCCAGAATTTTCGTTTTCCTTTTGTAGGCTAAGTACTTATCGGACTGCCCTCGTATGTCTCTTAAACTGCACTTATTACATTTTCACCTAAAGTTTTTCCCTGAAAACTTAAGTGATTACAGTGACGAGCATGGTGAAAGGTTTCATCAAACCATAGCTGCTTTAGAAAAGCGTTACTTAGGTAAGTCAATAATAAATATGCTGGCAGACTACATTTGGTGTGTAGTTAATGCAGATGATGTGGTGGATCACAAAAGAAAATCACCAGGAAGTACTATTAACCCTTTCGCGGCGGAGTGCTCTGGAAAGAGTTGCGCTCTAAGCAGCCGATGCCAGATCGACCGCGCGGACCAAATACGCGAGTCGTTCCGAACGCAGTGTGTATATAATATTTGACTATGTAAAAAAAACCTTTGCACAAGAAGCGTATGCTGCTAGCACGTCAAAAACAACTTAATGGACATTAATGGCAGTTGTTGATAACAAACGAACAGCGCCTTCGTACGAAGAGAGCGGCTCCGGATGGGCGCCATCTGGCGCTGTTCGTTCACCGCGGGTAAATTTGCCTGAGCGCCGAACGGCGCTGTTCGCTGAGAATGAGCATCTATAGCTGAGCGCCTAAAGGCGCTGTTCGCCGCGAAAGAGTTAAGAGAAAGAAATAAAAACTTGCGCAATTAGAAAATGAATTTTAAGAAAAACTAAAAAAAATTATTAAAAAAATTTAAAAAAACCAAAAAAAACAAAGAAACAAAAAAACGAAAAAATGGATGTAAACTCCTACTGACAACCTCCACGCGGTACATTCTGGAATACAATTAGAAAGCTAATGTCAGAGGTAAATCATATAACTATAGATGAAAGAATCGAGATTCGAATTCTGTCATTTGTAGAATTTATTTATTCATTTTTCCCCCAACTCGGTGCGCCAAGGGTTTTGTGGGTTTGGAAGTTAGGTTTGATTGTTAATGAAAATAAAAAATGTTTACCAAATTCGTTACATCAAAACGAAGCTGCAAACCAAATTTTGGCTTATTTCATTATTTAGTTCCTAACAAAAAAGTTATTTTGATAAAAATCACTTTTTTGAGGTTATGTTTCAGCGGCTGCGATGAATGCTAGTGTTATATATATCTTTATATTTTCTCTTTTAATAACCTTTCCATTGATATACAATTTATTCTTTAGCTTGTGTTGCTGTGTTGAAACAGTTTTCTTATTGTGCTCTTGTTGGAATAGTCATTGTGAAATTCATGCATTTTAAAAAAGTTTAATGTTACATATCTCGGTGAAAAAGGAAGATATTTGAGCAAACTTAACGGCATTTGAAAGAGCAAGATTTACACTTTGAAATGCTCTATATAGTTTTCCTGGAAAAAAATATATTACGATGCTACGTAACCTCAAATATACTCAAAAACCGTGTTTTTGGCACTTTTAGGTTAGGATATCTCAAAATCGTGACGTGTTAGAGCAATTCTGAGGCCGGATTCGGTTTCAGCGCCGAAAAATCGGGAAATCATATGTTATTTGCTTGTGCAAAAAGAAAAGCGATTTTCTGTAACACTGTGTTATTGATAGAGTTATCAATGCCGACAATATGAGATGCAAACAAGAAAATAATAGGTTTTTCGCACCATGTCCAGATCTGCTTCACCAAAAGTATTAATTGTGGATATTGAGTAGACCCGAAACAATTAATACACGAGATCGCCGTCGTATTGTGGATTCGAAGAAAAATATCGCAATTGCAAAAGCTCCGCGGCAAACATTTTAGAGCTCAAAAAACTGCCTTAAGCTCCAAAAAATTTATACAAGCAGATCTTTCATTTTCTGACAACCATCCATAAGTAAACGACTCATTACAAGTAGCACCCCAACCCGACAGGGATGCATCCAAAAAAATATCCCGAACTGGTGCTCTTGAACGGAGAAAACAAGCTTGATTAGAATCAGATAATATCTTAATCCACCATTGGAAATCTCTGGTTAGATGAAGGGAAATTTCCATTTTTGCAATATAATTACCATCTGATTTTGTTAATTGTTAATTTTATTAATAAAAATTTTCACTCTCAAACATCTTAGTATATAAAAAACCATATTGAGCAGCCGGGCAGATTGAGATCAGAGAGCCAATCATGCTCGCAAAATACTGAATTCGGCATTTGGATTTCGTCGAAAAGTTTAAGATCATCTTAAGCAAATCCGTACGCCGTTTCGAAGGAATCGCCATCGATTGAGGTATTGAGTTAAAAATACATCCTAGGTAATTGCAGCTTTGTTTAGGAACAAGTTGTGATTTCGAGTAATTAACAAGAAAATCAAGCGATGAAAGGAGATCCAAAGATGAATTTAGGTTCTGTAAACAACCTTTTTGTGACAGGCCGATGAAAAAAAAATCATTCAGATAAACGAGTAAACAATATCTTTTCTATCGTAAGTAAGCCACTAGTTGTTTTAAAATCTTGGTGAATATGTATGTTGCCGTAGTTAGACCGAGTGGTAAGACCGTAAATTTTTACGTAATATTGTGCCACTGAAATCGAAGAAAACGGCGACATTCTCAAGCTATCGGGACGAGTATGTATGCATCTTTTAAATCCGGATTTATTATCCACTAATCTTGAGTCATCAGTTGAGTAAACATCCGCCAATCCTCTAGCTGGAAATGTGGAGATAATAAGAAATAATTTAAATTTTTTTAATTCAAAATGATACGCATTCCTCAACTTGTTTTTTTTTAATTCAAAATAATAGGCATTCTTCAACTTGTCTTTTCAATGAGGAAAAATTTCGATTAATATTGATTGGCGGAGGAAGAAATAATCACTATAGCTCCCTTAGTGGGTAGAATTTCTTTATCGTAAGCTTCTTTAATGGCTGCAGAAAAAACTGGTTACCTTAAAGATCCGCGAGGTGGTGGAGATGAGGAGAAAAGAATAACATAACCTCGAATGGCTTTCAAAATTTTGGGATCGCATGTCAAATTTTTCAATTGCGAAATATAATGAAATATTCTCCCTGCTGTTTTTACTTTTTCTATTGTCAAGTCCGAATTCTGGAACGAGATCGGCGACGGTATCCTTGTGGGAGGTTCGTATTCTGAATGGTTCCTTGTCTGCGAATCGAGTTTATCAATTCTGGGACAGGGACTTTGAAATTTACTTTGTTGGTTGGCAGCTGTTTAACCAGTTGCTGTTGGAAACGAGGTGCAGTCGACGTATTTGGGCCTGGAGGAATTCTCAAAAGATCTCGTCTTAGCTTCTCACAGGACTGAGCAGACCAAAGATCATCCGTGAATGTCGAGCAGAAAAGCTATTCATCGACCGACGAATGATCCAGCCGCGGACTTTCCCACATATGTGAGACATGGTTTAATGACAAATTGTTTGGCAAGTGACAAACTGTATTTGTGGTCCGCCAAGAGATAAACACTTTCTGCCAATTTTGAGACATTAGTATTAGTATTAGACTTGACACGCGTAACGTGCCACGACGTGCGACATCAGCCCTTAGGCTATACGCTACCAAACATCTATTCTCTCTTTCCAGTTTTGGCAACGACTGACAAGAAAGCGAGCGATAGAAAAATCCAGCAGCGCCTGCGAACGTATTTCGCAAAATGGGCAGTTCGGCCGTGACCCGTACGCGCCTCCTAACCTTCCAACCGCGCGCAGGGATTGCGGTAAACCGCTAGCCCCCACGCGGCCTGGGCACGTGCCACGCCCACGGGGACTACGGGGAGGCCTGCCCATTTGTATCCCGATCCTGGACACACGTTCTGAAACTATTGATTCTATTAATCTTTTGGACAGGTAATAGGATGAAGTCTTATTAATAAAATGGGATATGACTGGATGCAAGGATACAAGATTCTGCTCGCCTGCCACTGAATAACAGGTGGGACCCTGCCTGGTGTGAAATCTAAATTCTGACTAAGAACCCAGCTAAGAACGCATAAACAACCTGGGCGTGTGGTAATCTCGCGAAGTTTTCGAGGCCACACACTCATAACCGAGGTCTCCGACATCCCTCGACTTAGTTGTTCCAGAAATCTAACAACCTCCTTTAGCCCTTTTAGCCAAAGGGTCTCTTCGCTGAAGTCGGCAAATATTGAGAAAGCTTCTGGAGTAGACACCAAGAAGGATGGTACCGCTGGCCATTCTCAGGCTCCGACTGGAACGAATTCCTGTAGAGCCTCTCTCTGACGTTCGAAGAGCTGATGAGGAGGAGGTGATGCGTCGCAGTGTCCTCGCTGTTCCCGCAAGCACACATCACACCGTCTGCGAATCCCTGATCCGCGAGGCGCCTCTAGCAGTTGCCATGTCCAATGAAAATTTGCTTGACATAGTGATCGAGTTTTAACCAGGATGCACTAACCCTAGCCCCGACATCGCCGAAGAAGTCACGTGTGATGTGACGTTTGACAGACCATCTGTCCTGCCACATCTCCGTTGCCGCAACCCTCACGAAAACTAACACCTCTTTTTTACTCCCTGCGTAGGAAACAATCCTATCTCCTATCTTGGCATCCCTCTTTTTTCTAACGTCGTATCGCGCCATGTATTCCGCGAAAAGGGGGTCGACGAAAACCGCGCCTGCAGCCACACAAAGCAGCTCAGTCGATGCCGTGCGATATGCGGCGGTCACCGAAATGAGCACTCAGTGCTGCAGGGACCTAAGGACTCTCAGGTCGCTCCCAGGAAACAGATCAGTCGGCGGCAGCGTATGCCATTGTTGGTGCGAACATGCCCCGGTATATGGCCGGGAGCGCTCCGAAACGCAGGCCCAACTGATATCCAGCCTGCCTGCCTAGCTTGCTAAAAAGCGACCCGTCGCGATCATGTCTCTGAAGTATTTGCAATGGGTGGTTACACCCATTCCTCTATCTATGTGGATGCCAAAGCACTTGACTGATTTCTTAAACTGAATTTTATTATTGCCCAAACGGATGGTCGGTGGCCTAGCTGCGAAGTCAACCTTTTTGGCCAAGACCGTTTTCTCTTGCTATCGGGACGCGCTCCTCTCTGTCTGCCTATTGGGGCCCTTTTGACAAGGTCGCTCCTAAGGACAACTGCCTCAGTCTTGCACGACAAAAGCTCTAATTTGGCAAAGCTACACCATTTCCCTGTTTCGTCGACTGCTTCCTGCGCTTTTACCTCTATTTCTTTGCGGGAATAACCGCTTATTAATGTTACGCCCTGGGTACCTCGGGAACTAGGAATTCCTCTTTTTTTATATGATTGGAAAGCAGACTTCGGGCAAGCGCTATTGTAAAAAGGATATGATTACAATGGCTCGCCGTTAAACGCTCCATGTGTTTCTCAACGCGTCTGTCATCCTTTCCGCCTTCACGTAAAGTACAAAATTTATTGCATCCTGGTTACCTCGGGAAAAACCAATTCCTTTTTTTTTTATAATTAAGATGAGCTTGTTGCCTCCACTTAAGGCACGTAGTTGTTATATTCTGGGTACCTTGAGAGCAGCAAGTTCCTTTTTTATGATCGGAAACAAACGGATTTGGGAAAGCGCTATTGTAAAAAGATACGATTACACGCCGCCAAGTGCGTCATGAGCTTCTCAACTGCGATATTTTCCCCCTTCATACATAGTAGGCCGAACGCAGGCCCTTTGATGGGATTATGTTCTTAGGATCGTTTATGACATCCACATAATATTAGGAATTTTCCAGAGTATCCGTTTTCCAATCCTCTATATCAGTTTTCCACTCAAACTCCTCTCATTGGCGATCGTCATCCGCCACCCCTAAAAATCTTCCCTATGTAAGCCTCACTCTCTTGCCGCGAGCGCTCTTTGCCCGTTTGACTAGTGTCGCGTATTATCGTTTTAAACATCTTTTGCGTTCTTGCCATACGGCTTCCGCCACGACTTCGCCTTTGTTCTCCAGATCGAGATCACTCCAGTGCCACCCGTTTGGTAAAACTAGCTGTGCGTAACTCGGAATATCTTATAGATATTCGTTTCGATATTCCGGTAATTAGTCCGAGTATCAGAATCACTCGATTTAACCATAATCAGTCAGTGTCCGTCAGTCAGTGTCAATGAGTGAGTCATTTTTACTTTGCCTTCTGCTGCCGAGTAACTCTCTGTGCAAATCGGGACCTTTTAAGTGAACAAATTCTCTCGGCATTTCAGGATCCCATAAATTCTGTACACCACGATCAACAAACCCATGTTCAACGTACTATTCACCACAGTTGATTCACCAATATCGTAAATTTCTATTTCTTATTTAATCATTACTTTTAATCATTTCAATCTAATCTCCAATCCAACTCCACTCCTCAAAACACACACATATATTGCGTAATTAATATCTTCTATGTATTACATAACGATGTTTTTCTCACCATACCGATACGTTAAACATTTTGTTAAATCCTATTATATTAAGTTACACGGATTGTTTTTTACTTAATCTTATTTTAATCTTCATTTTGTATTTGCATTAATCCAATAATACTGATTTATAAAAGTTTGTTTAATGCTAACCTTTATATCTCATTGTCTAACTTTTGCTAACCCTTTTATCTTTTAAGTATTGTATCTTTCCAGTAACTTTTTTCATCAATTTACCACTATCATTAATGCATGTGAGAACTAAATTATGTTGTTAGTATAATTAATAAGCTGTTTTATTCAAAATGCCTAAATTTAACCAAGTTGTTAAAATTATTTATTCATTTCCTTCCAATCACTTAAATCTGAATTCCTCTTTTAACACTCTCATATGATCCTATCCCAGATAAAGAGATTAAGTTTCTCGAACTAAATAAAGTACTATCTAACGTACTTTCAACGATCGGAGTAAATGGGTCTCTCCAAGCATTGACCTGATCTGCAGACCTACCAATACATTTCGGTCTTGCGAGTGCGCGAGTAAGCTATGTTTGTTGCGTACATCCTCTTCCAGGACATAACATTAATGAGAAGATCATCCGCGTACGCTAAGAATTTACCTCCTACAATATCTTCAAACACACGAAAGAGTTCGTCAAACATGACCTTCCAGCAAGTTAGATCTAACACCGAGCCCTGCGGGCAACCTCTAATAGCCTTCTTCGATATCGTTATATCTTCAAAGGAGAGAGAGACTTTCCTATCTGGGAAGTAGTCGACAAGCATTTTTAAGATATTAAAAGGGCAATTTCTAACCTTAAATCCTGACAATACAAGGGACCACCAGATGTTGTCAAACGGGCCCGAGATGTCGAAGAGCAGCGCAATAACGTATCTCTGTTCAGAGGAGGAGACCATCTGTCGCAGCTCCACGACAGCGTCCTTCGGGACGACCTTCCGGGTGTAAAGCCGAACTGCCGATCGGAGATCTTCCACTGCAAGAGTGATGGCTGGTTGAGTCGCTTCAGAAGAAGCTTCTCGAAGAGTTTCCCTATTACAAAGAGAAGACAGATCGGCGTACAGGATTTGGAGTCCCCACGTTCTTGTCCTCGTCCTTCAGGAAGACTCTAAGCGAGCCCTCGTTCCAGATAGAGGAAAAGACGCCCCACTGAAAGCACCCATTGAAAAGTCTAACGAACTGACCGGGGATTGCCCTATAGGCGGCCTACAATACCGAGATTTCGATGAGATTCAGCCCTGGCGCCTTGTTGTTTGTCAGAGATCTGACAACTGATGCGATTTCTGTACTCATGAAGTGAGGATCATCGACAGTGTCAGGCACATGGTGTGCGCTATCTCTGATTTCACACTGCTGCAGCGTGTCCTCGTTCTCCCGGTCAACTGGCACGAGCACGTCGAGCAGGCGAGCAGCGGTCTCTTCTAGAATGACGGTCGAGGACTTTCCGCCACGGAGAGTGCTCAGCACATTGACAACTCGGAACTTATCGGCCTGATGCTTATAAACAAACTGTCTCTCAGAAGGGAGATTGGTTCTTAGTATCTCCCACGTGCCAACCCCACCTTCTCGTGGTGTAAGTCGGAAACGCTGGAGGAGGTTACAACAATCATTCCTCCTGCCGGCTGAAGAGGCTATGGCTTAGACTTAAGCTACTTTCCTCCCATGTGGTTGGAGGGAATGCTCAGCGGGTCTCTCGTGGGACAAACTGCTGGCGGCATGGTGACGAGGAGCAGAAGGCATGCCAGCGGCTCGAGCGGTATGAAATCAGCTAAAAGAACAAGCTGGTTTGCTGGAGCCTTGGGGTTACTGGCGGATTCTCCCACATCCCTCCCCTTTCCTTTCGTCCCTTCCTTAATTAACATAACATTACCGTAAACGGAACATCTGTTCTTACGCGGTATTCTCCAACTTTTCCAACTTCTATCTTTACAAAGAACTTCACTGCATAACCGCGAACATATAAACAGTTCCCAAGCGGTTAAAAGTCAAATCTCCCACTCTTTTCTTTTTACCCCCATAAGCATTCCCGCGAACAGGAAATCTGTTCTCACGCGGTACCCACAAAATTACCCCTCCCACCTTACCTGAGAGGCCCATTACCGCGAGCACATAAGTAGTTTTCAAGCAGTACAACGTCAAAGACGCCTCTTCCTCCCCGTCGAGGAAATCACCGCACTACCGCGGACAGTGTAATGTCCTTATGCGGTAAAGCCCTAGTATTCCATTTCCTGTCGCGGCCTGTCTCCCAACCGCCCTCTTCTTCGCAACTCTGGCGCTGCGGAGAAGCCGGGCAGAGAGGCTGCGTTATACAGACTTACCGGGCCCTGCGCTTCTGTGGCTCTGCCCCAGCGGCGACAGAACCGGAGGTATTACTATATTCTTCTTCTTCAGGTTCCCTTGTTCATTGCGGTAGGAGAACAGGTGACGACTAAATATTAGGTTGGTGCATATGAAATGTCGGATTCTTAAGTGATTGTATAAAACTGTATATCTTTCTTCAAAAGCTGTTTATTCAATCAAAGTATGCTCCATTCGCTTCAATACACTTCTCCCAACGAGATTTTAAAGCGTAGATGCCTGTCTTAAAAAAATTTTGGTCTTTAGAATTAATAAACTCTGATATCGAGTTTTTTAGACTGTCTTCATTTTCATGGTGTTTGCCTCTTAAAAACAGCTCTAAATGCTTGAAAAAATGAAAATCGGTCGGCGAGAGATCCGGTGAATATGGTGGATGCTGCAAAACTTCATATTCCAGTTCGTTCAGTTTCGCAATTGTTTTGTGCGATGTGTGCGGCCGAGCGTTGTCATGGAGCAGTAGCGGGCCATGCCGATTCACAAGCGATGGGAGTACAATTTGGTGTCTCAATATCGTTGTATGGTCAACTTTCATCCTGATAGCAAGTTCCCTCGTGGATACGGCTGGATCCGCTTCCACTAGAGCCTTCAGGTCATCATTATTCACAGACGTTTTGGGTCTTCCGCGCGGCTCATTTTGCAGTGAAAAATCGCCAGTCCGAAATTTTTCGAACCAACGCTGCACTTTCCGATTGTTAACCGTATTCTCCCCAAACGCTTGGTTTATGTTGCGTGCAGCTTTTGCAGCACTATTACCAAGTTTGTACTCATATAAGAAAATGACGCGAATGTCGGCAGAATTCATATCGGTAATAAACTCAAAAGAAATAAAAAAGGGAAGACCTTCGAGAAAACCTATTTTGTTGAAATGAGTCTCTGGCAATGGACAATACGAGTATGAATGAGGTTATGCCAAATACAAAAGTATAACGAAAACAGGGAGGAAAACGTCCGCATGTAAAGAGAATGCGACATTTCATACGCACCAACCTAATAGTAAGGCTCCGTAGAAGAGCCGGCGGCTTGAGCGGTGTGAAACCCGCAGCGACAATCGCTGAGCTCTCTGGAGCTGAGGTGGTGCCACCCGACCGCATCGCACACACTCCAAATCCTCTCCACATTTTCTCTACGCAAGCTATTCCCACGTTCCGCCAGAGCACTACTGCGAACACGTAATTGGTTTAAATGCGGTAAAAGCCTTACTCACACAAAAACTCCAACAACTCAAACCTCTTCCCAGGGACAGCTCACTTTCGCCCTCCTTCTGCGCACTGCGGTGCGTGGGAGGGGCGCGGGGGCCTTTAATTAAAACTACTTGGCCATACGTCTCTGTGGCTTTGTTCGAAGTAACGACGGAAACGGAATTCTCCCTTTTATTTTCAGCACGGGCCGTCCTGCCTTTACAGTCATAATACCAAGGTGGAAATATTGTGCCGAGGGTATGAATGGCTGCTAGGACGGAAAAGATGCGCAGTCGCTAAAGACACAACTCCGGGGTACCTGCCGACACCTCGGGTTCTCTAGGCTTGCCAACGTACGGCAGCTCTGCTTTGCTCGACCACCATTGCGACCCCCAAATTCAATATGTTATGAGTAATTTTTCAAAGATGTGTTGAGGATGTGTGTCCGTCAGACTGAACGCTTCCGACCAGACAGTGCCGCAACTTTGGAAGCGGGGGGATTCTCTGATGTTCTGTCGCGTGCACGCTCGGTCGCGCGCTTAGTTGAGGCCCCCGCTTTCAGGAGGGCGCCTCGACCAACCGTGCCAGCGCACATTCGCGGCTCAGAGCAATGCGGTGCACGATTCCAGGTTCTCGGCCTTCGTGCTGTCAGTGTTAGCTTAGAGAGATAAGATGCTCACACCGGCAATTCTCGACCGGGTGAAGCTAATCAGGATAGACTCTGGCAATAACTCTGCCAAAAAGGTAGATGCCGCGATTGCGACTTCGACACCCCAATAGAGGTAGTCGATTCTTCTGTGCCTCTGATGTTGGCTAGGAGCACGTCACTGCCCGCGTTGCTTAGATCCACGGGAATTAGGGAGCTGCAGCTGAACATAAGGCGTTCGGCTGTTGTGACAGGCGAGGTTCGTCAACTCATAATCCAAAAGCGACTGGACATCCTGCTTTTGCAGGAGTTGCACGTCCAGAAGCAGGGCAGTGGGTACGCCTTCGTCAGGCTAGGGACTAGAATATGGATGGCTGATGTAGGCGCGCAGCGACCTTGGGCCGCAGTTGTCGCTTGCAACCCCGAAATCAAAATAATGTTTGTCTCCTAGCTCAGCACGACGAACTGCGCATGTGCGGAAGTGCGAGCACTCGGCTTTTCCTTCTACGTTGCATCGTGCTATTTTCAATACAGTGAAGAGATAGAAGAGCACCTCAGGCACCTCAAAATGGTGTTTCGTTCACTGGGGGGG
>NW_014554930.1:14621-39175 GCF_001313825.1 Dinoponera quadriceps | reverse complement strand
GGGGGGGGGGGGGCAGCGGGTGTTAGTAGAAATGGACGCCAATGCGTGATCCCCTTCCTGGGGTGAACGTAAATTGGACGATAGGGGAGCGATGCTCCAGGACATTATCCGAGTCCGCGGATACAAAGTCCTTAATGCTGTCGGACAGCGGCCCACCTACTGGATGTCATGGGAATCGTCGCACATCGACATGACCTTGTTGTCTCTTTCCATGAGCCAGTTCGTCGGCGAGTGAAAGTACGTTGTGACTGGACAATCAGTGACCACAACTCCCTGGACATTAGGCTGAGGGTGCCAAAAGTCAGAGCCAGGGAGCAGCGAAATACGAAAATTCGGTTCGACACAAATCGGACCGTATGGGAGAAGTTCGCTGAGAGCTTCGTCGATCTGTCAGGATCGAGACTTGAGGTCCTCGGTTTGACGTCTGCGGAGGACGTGATGAAGTTCGCGGGTGCTCTTGCGGGCTCCGTTATGGACGCCTGTGAGAAGGCAATGCCAAAGAAAAGGCAATATAGAAAGTCCAACACATGGTGGACGAAAAATCTGACGATAAAAGAAAAATCTTTATAGGGACAGACGGGCATACCAGCAGGAAAGTGTTGAGCTGACCCGCTCCGCCAAACTGCATGTCTACCGCTTTTCTTTGCGTGATTACACCAGGGAGGTGAAGAAGGCGGAACTCGAGGGCTAGCGGAAATTTGTCACCGAGCAAGGCAACTCGAAGCCCTGGGGATTTGTTTATAAGCATCAGGCCGATAAGCTTCGGATTGACAAAGTGCTGAGCACTCTCCGTGGCGGGAAGTCCTCGACCGTCACCCTAGAGGAGACCGCTGCTCGCCTGCTCGACGTGCATGTGCCGGATGACTGGGAGAACGAGGACACGCTGCAGCAGTGCGAAGTCAGATATAGCGCACACCATGTGTCTGACACTGCCGATGACCCTCTCTTCACGGGTGCAGAAATCGCAGCAGCAGTCAAATCTCTGACTAACAACAAAGCGCCAGGACTGGATCTCATCGAGGTCTCGGTATTAAAAGTCGCCTACAGGGCAATCCCCGGACAGTTCATTAGGTTTTTCAATGGATACTTTTAGAGGGGCGTCTTTCCCTCTATCTGAAAGGAGGGCTTGCTCAGAGTCTTCCTAAAGAACAAGAGCAAAGACGTGGAGGACCCCAAATCCTATAGGCCGATCTCTTTCCGTAATAGGGAAACTGTTCGAGAAGCTTTTTCTGAAGCGACTCAACCAGATGTCAATCTCGCTGGGAAAGATCTCCGATCTGCAGTTTGGCTTCACACCCGGAAAGTCGACGAAGGACGCTGTCGTGGAGTTGCGACGGATGGTCTCTACCTCTGAACAGAGATACGTTATTGCGCTGCTCTTTGACATCTCGGGCGCATTTGACAACGTCTCGTGGCCCCTCGTACTATCAGGATTCAGGGAGAAAAACTGTCCTTTTAACATCTTCACAGTGCTTGTTGACTACTTCCGTGATAGGAAAGTCTCTCTCCCCTTCGGAGATATAACGATCTCGAAGAAGGCCACCAGAGGTTGCCGGCAAGGCTCGGTGTTAGGTCCAACCTGTTGGAACATCATGTTTGACTGACTCCTTAGGGCTCTGGAAGCTAGAGTAGATGATAAGATCTTAGCGTACGCGGATGATCTTCTCGTATTAGTCAGCGGTGACTCCCGCAAAGAAATATAAATAAAAGCAGAGGAAGTAGTCGACGAAATAGGGAAATGGTGTAGCTTTGCCAAATTAGAGTTTTCTTCACGAAAGACTGAGACAATCGTCCTCAAAAGCGACCTTGTCAAAAGGGACCCAATTGTCAGACGGGGAGGAGCGCGTCCCGATCGGAAACGAAAATCGGTCAGGGACAAAAAGGCTGACGTTGCGAGTAGGCCACCGACCATCCGATTAGGAAATAGTAAGATTCAATTTAAGAAATCAGTTAGGTACTTTGGCTTCCACATAGATAGAGGAATGGGTGTATCCACCTACTGCAAATATCTCAGCGAAAAGGTCGGTTCGCTTTTTAGCAAGCTAGGCAGGCAGGCCGGATGTAAATGGGGCCTGCGCTTCGGGGTGCTTTCGGCAACATACCGGGGCGTGTTCGCACCGACGGTGGCATACGCTGCCGCCGGGTGGACCGACCTGTGTACCAGGGGCGACCTGAGAGTCCTCAGGTCCCTGCATCGCCGGGTGCTCATTTCGGTGACCGCCGCGTATCGCACGGCATCGACTGAGTCGCTCTGTGTGGCTACGGGCGCGGTTCCCGTCGACATCCTCTTCGCGGAATCCCGGGCGCGTTTCGAAATTAGAAAACAGAGGGATACCCAGGTAGGAGATAGGATTGTTCCCTTTGCAGGGAACCAAAAGGAGGCGCTAGACCTCATGAGGTTTGCGGCAACGGAGATGTGGCAGGACAGATGGTCTGTCAAACGTCACATCACATGTGACTTCTTCGGCGATGTCGGGGCTAGGGTTATTGCGTCCTGGTTCAAACTCGACCACTACGTCACGCAAATTATCACCGGACATGGCAACTTCCAGAGGTGCCTCGTGGATCTGGGAATTGTAGACGGTGGGGTGTGTGCTTGCGGGGACGGCGAGGACATTGCAGCGCGTCACCTCCTCCATTGCCAGCTTCTCGAACCGCAGAGAGAAGCACTGCGGGAATTCGTTCCAGTCGGGGCCTGGGAATGGCCGGCGGCAGAACCCTTCTTGGTGTCGTCTCCACAGGCTTTCTTGGTCTTTGCCGACTTCTGCAGGGAGACCCTTTGGATAAAGGGAGGTTGTTGGTAGATTTCTGCAACAACTAAGCCGAGGGTTGTTGGAGACTTTGGTTATGGGCGTGTGGCCTCGTAAGCTTCGCGAGATCACCACACGCCCGGGTTGTTTAGGCGTTCATAGCTGAGTTCCTAGGTAGGATTTAACTTCCGAACTAGGCAGGGTCCCACCCGCTATCCAATGGCCGGCGAGCATGATCTTTTATCCTTGCATCCAGTCATATCCCATTCCACTTAGAACACCTAATCCTATTACCCGTCCAAAGCATCAATAGAGTCAATAGGGTCAGAGCGTGTGTCCAGGATCGGGACACAAATGGACAGGCCTCCCCGTGGTCCCCATGGGCGTAACACATGCGCAGGCCGCGTGGGGGCTAGCGGTTCACCGCACACCCCCCGCGCGGTTGGCGGGTTTGGAGGCGCGTACGGTCACGGCCGAACTGCCCATCCTGCGAAGTACGCCCCCAGGCTCTGCTGGATTTTTCCATCGCCCGCTCTCTTGTCAGTCGTTGCCAAAGCTGTAAATATAGAATAGATGATTGGTAGCGTATAGCCTAATGGCTGAGGTCGCATGTCGTTGCATGTTACGCGTGTCAGGACAAATACTAGTCTGATATTTTGCCGACTGTCGAGGAGCCGTTGCCGGCACCGCCGGGGCTATCGTCCCGACCCCTGGGCGGCGGTAAGGCCGGTGGGCCGAGGAAGCGCACAAGGACGAGAAGCCAGCAGCCGCCATACCGCGCCGGGATAGGCCGGGGGTGAAGCGGCGGGCCAGGAGGCGACTCGGTAACCGCCGGCAAAAATCCGGCTGTCAAGGAGGGGCTTCGGAACCACAAAGGAAGGGGAAAGCTGCTTAAAATCAGCTGCCTTCCCGGTGGAAGTGGATTATTATCGGCTCATGTGAATTTTTCGTTTTCGGCTCACGCAAGATTTTCCGGCTCTCGCGAGGTAGCGGCTTTCGTAAGGATTTTCTATCGGGGGCGTTTGGCGAAAGTAAAAAGAGTGTCGGCAAAGGTGCGAGTGAGAGTGAGGGCGCGAGAGAGCCAAGACAAGGTCGAGGAGATTGNGAGAGAGAGAGAGAGAGAGAGAGAGAGAGAGAGAGAGAGAGAGAGAGAGAAGTAGACCAGACGGACGAGGATCCTCGGGACTCAGCCGCCAAGGAGCCCGCTTTTGTAAGGCTGCCTATTCGCATTTTATATTCTTTTTTGTGTTTTCGGTATCGTAAAGCGTGCGAAGTCTTCTTCACCTTGGCTCGCCAGTCGTCCGAAAGGCCGGCCAATATCAGCGGACCTCGCAGGTCCGCCGCTGCACGGTAATCGCGGGAGAGAGATTTAGCTACCGAGAGCCTAAAAGTAAATTGTATACCCTGAGGTACTACGCCAGAGCGCCTTGTATCGCCCGGTTGCCGCGAAAGCCGAATAAAGGCGTAGAGGCTTGCCGAAGCCGCTGTTCTTTTCTTTCATATTTTATTTTACTCCTTTTTTGACATTCCCGGCGTGACCATCCGAGCCACCCCGGCCTCCGATTCAACTCACCCCGGACCTGCCGGTCCCGATCGGGACGAACGGGACGATCGGGTCGCAGGGACGTCGTGCGGACGGCTTCGCCGACCGTAGAGGCCATTAGTTAGTAAGTGCGACTTGCGCGCACCTGGCACCCATACGGACAAGAGGAAGCCTGTAGAAGCCCGGATACCGCTTCGCGTTCCGGGTTCGTCCGTCGGTTTTGCGCTGGTGATTCGGAAAAGCCGAACTCCGAAATCTAGTCGCAATATATATATATATATATATATATATGGGTCATTACATGTGAAAGGGGTACGCTCAAAAATTAGATTTGATCGAAACCTATGGCAATCGGTAGTACTATTTTAGAAAACATTTGTCGAATTTTTCGGATTTTTTGACCCACACCATGAGCTTCTATGGCTGTCATAAAATTCGTATTTTTGCTTCGACTACCAGTTTCTTAATTCTCGTCGTCGTCGTCGTGCGAATAAAAAAAATCTGAAACCATTGTAACTTTATAGCATTTTTTCCGTAGAATCTGAAAAAAATATTTATAAAATTTTAGGAGGTAGTTTTCACCCTTATTTTGAGATTTTAAAGTTTAAAATCGAAATTTCGCAAAGTACGCCACATTCGATTTTTATTGTTTTTTTTATTTTATTCCTTTTTAAATTTGCTTTCGATTAAGTCATGCCTCATGATGGTAATCGACTTGGAACAGGCTCAAAATAAGGCCCAAAGGCAAAAATCCACTTTTTTACCGTTATATCTCAATTCTCAAGACGGTCATAATCAGGTTTAAGGTGTATTCTAAGGTTTTGAAGGTCGCTGATAACGAATCTGAAGTCAGATTTTTGGGAAAAGGTGAATATTTGCCTTTGGACCTTATGTTGGGCCTGTTCCAGGTCGATTACCATCATGAGACATGACTTAATCGAAAGCAAATTTAAAAAGGAATAAAATAAAAAAAAACAAAAAAAAATCGAAGGTGGCGTACTTTGCGAAATTTCAATTTTAAACTTTAAAATCTCAAAATAAGGGTGAAAACTACCTCCTAAAATTTTATAAATATTTTTTTCAGATTCTACGGAAAAAATGCTATAAAGTTACAATGGTTTCAGATTTTTTTTATTCGCACGACGACGACGACGAGAATTAAGAAACTGGTAGTCGAAGCAAAAATACGAATTTTATGACAGCCATAGAAGCTCATGGTGTGGGTTAAAAAATCCGAAAAATTAGACAAATGTTTTCTAAAATAGTACTACCGATTGCCATAGGTTGCGATCAAATCTAATTTTTGAGCGTACCCCTTTCACATGTAATGACCCATATATATATATACATATAATTTATAAATAACATTCAACTATATGATTACATTTAAAAAAATTGAGTTGACCTTAAAAATATAATCAAGGTCAATTCAAGCTTATAATATTATATCCTCCTCTCTAATCTTCCAACTTTTGTCTGAAAAATTATTTTGTAAAAACTTGAGGAACAAAGACTTATTTAATTGGAGATATTAAAATGACTCACCTAGTATATTTATGTACACATTAATATTATATTAAAAATTATGTTTTATTAATATCTCGTAAGAAATTAACTTAAAGATATCTTGTAAATTTTGTGATTTTAAAAGTGGATAGAACGATTTTATTCTTCCGGAATTTTGCATAGAGTGACATGAGATATTTCTAACTTTTGAAGGCATTGCGAAATGTTAACAACACATTTGCAAAGATCGTTTCTCTTTTTAATTACAATCGGCGTGGTGTCTTTGAGTATAAATCTGTTCCGTGTGAGTAATATGATATGTTGCACTGCCTATTTTTTTTTATATTAATGTGTTAGTGACAAAGTAAATATTTTATTAATCGTACATTTAACGTCGTAGTTTCTTAAAGCGATAACGGTATTCATGGATGTAGTTGAAGTGATTATACCATCTCTTCTCATACCCTTTCATTTCATTTTTCTATTTTTTGGTAATCACATTCGTCAACAAATAACAAATATTAATTGTAAAATCTTCAACGTAGTGTGAGTATACACTTTTAAAGTCTCAAGAAGTTTGTCTCGCGCATCATAGCGATAAGAATTAATATAAAATAACAAAAGAGATAATTTCATTGTACCTAGTTTCTACATGAATGTACTTTGATCATATACTGTACGACAAAAACAAATTACTTTCGCAATTTTTACATTTCACAGAAAAGTGTAAAAGCTTGAAGTTGTTCCTTAAGGCGCATAACCACACGTTTCCTATAATTTACAGGTACACTTTGCCACGGTATACATCTTCTGTGAATATACAAAAATTACTGCCATTTTTAATGCAAAAGTATAGCAAGAACGTTTATTTGCCAATTGGCGGTATATTTGATATTACTTAGGAGGGTTTTACGATGGTAAGATGACTTGCATATACAAATACATGATAACAAATTCGCAATATAATGAATTCAATGCATTGCATTAAACAAATTAGAAAACAATTTCATGTTTCAACTTTCAAAACTGTCAATATCGTATGTCACAGTACTTTACACCGTCCAATGAGAACATAAGCTATTACAGAAATATACGTATATATAGTAAATTTCAGCAGTTTGCACTTGGGTATTATAAAATTTTTCATTCTCTGTAAAGTTGGAAATACCCACACTATACAATATGATATCTGAAGTTATACACTACCACGAAATCAATAAATCAAATCAAAACGAGTGCTCTGCCCAATTCCTTACATTCTTTACAAGTATTCATATATATCCGCAAATATCTATAAATTTGATATATTACGTTCATTATATTTTATTTTACTTACGATTCAACGTGCTGCAAAAATATCTGAGAATACGACTTTTATATCTTTCCCCAAATATATTTAATAACGAGTTACAATCACCGAATTAAAATAATCTCTACGGCAGACGAATATAATCCATGTATGTCCAAAATATAGTGAAAACAAATGGGAGAATATCAATGATATCATTGCTACAAACAAATTCCCTTTTCGCAAATCAAACAAATAAAGCCATTCGCCCCCTCGTTGTCTTTGCGTGTATAAAACGCAAGAGATACAACGGAAGTCCGTAGTTTTATTAATTATTGTGCTACATTTCTTTTCTCGCTATTACAGAGTTTACCGATATTAGACATCAGCTGCAACACGAAAATACACAACACACGTTTTAAGATCTTAATCTAATATATTGTATTCGATGACTAATATATTTCAATGTATTTCAATAGAGCGAAGCCGAGCAGTGTGTTGTATGACGGACCGAACAACACTGAAACGTCGCTCATCACGAAACAAGCCAAAGTCACTAATGCGCTTGCTCAACGATATTCTTTAGTCTACGCAGTAAAAGAAAAAAATTTGCTCTTGATTACAAATAAAGGCAATTTTGCCCAATTTTCCGCTGCTTATACCACGAATACATCGTCGCTGTCGGAAAATTACTTTCACTTTTGTGCCATCAGCGGACGAGAATATCAATCATCTTTAATTCACATAAATATGCAGAGAGAGATAAGGCGGGAAAACACCAAACCGAAAATATACGGTTACTACGTGACTGTTTTGCGAAATGCATGCGACCGAGGCACCTTATTACAAGATCAATCGAGTGATTCTCAAAATTCTCGATTTATGGCCGTATTAGCAGTCGCGTCTAGTACGAATGCAGAATGTGCTGTTTATCGTTATACTCACATCATTTATCATTGTGCAGGTATACGCACAGTAATCGGGCGGTCCCAAATGAACAGTTGGTACACGTTCAATATGAGCGCTGCTGAACGCGGTTATTTTTGTTTCTTTTTCTCTGTATCTCTCACCATTTTTTTCGTCTTTTACATTATACTTTTTAAATAATCGGGAATTTACATACTAGCATTGCAGAATTTTTTACGGTCTCCCAAGAATTTAGTTTTGTTCTTTATATTGCAATAAAACGTAAATTTCGTCAAACACCATACAATTCTCGTGGGAATTTATTTAAGCAACGTCTTCTATTTAGCGTCGTTTTCAGTTGCTGGTATTAATTACAACACAGTACAGCACTAATGTCCTTTTTGAAGTTCTTTCGTTCATGTTTCCCAATGTCTTTATGACGATGAAATACTACCTCTATGTCATTCAGGCGAACGTAAGTCTAACGAGATGAATTATATATACGAACACTTTGTGCAAAAGCACGTATAAAATAAATCATATATTAAATGACAGTAAGAAAGAAAGAAAAAAAGAAATACAAATCTAGCAGGTGAAACAATTGCTGGAGAAAATACACGATGACTGGGGCTCACTAAAGAATGAAATGGAAATTAAAATCTTGAAAAAGTACACTCGCAGCGGGAGAATTATGACGATAATTGTGATGTGTAAGAGAGTGCTAGTTGCAATATATTCTACGTTACTATACGTAACATCGTTCTCTATAATGATATCAATTCCGTTTGAACGTACTTTAGTCTATTTTCGGACAATTTCAGGATGATTAACTGAATTCAAATTTCACTTAACATGTTTCTTCAGTATTTTGCATTATTTCCACAATCTTTTGCTTAATATATCAATTCCTACCGATGATTCTGGATATTGTATTACCGCTTAACACATCAAGACCGTATCAAATTGTGGTGAGAACGGAATACTTTGTCAGCCAGGAAAAATATTTCTACGCCATTGTAACGCATGAGATTGCAGCCTACTATATTGGAGCGGTTGCGTTGTGCAGCACCCTTGCGACATATATTATGTACGTTTATCACGCGTGTGCGCTTTTCAAAATAGCCAGGTAATATTAAAAATGCTTGCTTATTCCGATCTGTGCATAATGAGCTAATTTGCAGCTATCGTAGAGAGATAGCAATCGAAAAAAAGATATTGACAATCCCTGGCCCTAGAAAAGAATATCTCCTGCATCATAGGGTTGTCCACGCGGTCACCTTTCATCAAAGAGCCAACGAGTTAGTATTTCAAATACGAGGGTGGTCCCAGAAGTACCCGACTCAATAAAGAAAACACAAAAATTTTGGAAAAAAATGTATTTATTTTTCAACATAATTTCTTTTCAGCTCTATACACTTTTCCCAGCGATGTTCAATAAGTTCGATATCCTTTAATAAGAACTGTCTTGCTGCTCAAAATAGCCATTAACTGCGGACATCACTTCTTCAACGTTGGAAAATCTTTGACCACTGAGCCATTTTTTCAAGTTTGAAAATAGAAAATAATCCGAGGGGGCTAAATCTGGCGAATAGGGTGCATGAGGTAGCAATTCAAACTTTAATTCATTAATTTTGGCCATTGCAATAACGGATTTGTGAGCTGGTGCATTGTCTTGATGGAACATAACTTTCTTCTTAGCTAAATGCGGCCGTTTTTGCTTAATTTCTTCGCTCAAACGTTGCAATAAGTTCGCATAATACTCGCCGTTGATAATTTTTCCTTTTTCAATATAGTCAATGAAAATTATCTCACGCGCATCCCAAAAAACCGACGCCATGACCTTGCCTGCAGATGAAACGGTCTTCGACTTCTTTGGAGCCGGTTCTCCCTTTTGAGTCCATTGTTTTGATTGTTTTTTTGTCTCGAGTGTGAAGTAATGGACCCATGTTTCATCTATGGTTATGAAACGGCGCAAAAATTCTGCTTTGTTGCTGTGAAACTTCGTTAAACACTCAATTGAGACATCTTCAAGACACTGTTTTTGCTCGAGTGTGAGAAAACACGGCACCCATCTTGCACACAGCTTTCTCATGTCCAAATTTTCAGATAATATACGATGTACCGCACTTTTTGAAATGCCTACTATGTCTACTAGCTCGCGCACTTTCAGTCGACGATCATCCAGTACCGCTTTGTGGATTTTCTTCACCATTTCTAGAGTCGTCATCTCATTTGATCGACCATTCCAATGCTCGTCTTGGCAGTTCGTACGGCCTCGTTTAATCTCTGCTACCTAATATTTTACTGTTGTAAACGAAGGAGCAGACTCACTAAGAGTAGAATCCAGTTCAGCTTTTATATTAGTTGGGCTGAGGCCTTTCAAATAAAAGTATTGTATCACATAACGATGACCAATTTTCTCGATTTTCACAAATTCACTGAAAACGTTCACTATTTATGGCTGCCAAATAAATACTAAACAACGTGGCGTCTTCAAACTTGAAACATATGCTTTATAGATTGTGTACTTTCTAATACAGTGATATTTTTCAAACAACTACCGCCATCTAATACAGTGATATTTTTCAAACAACTACTGCCATCTCTAGGTCAGGCCGGGTATTTCAAGGACCACCCTCGTATTACAATGTTTCCGGTATATTGAAAAGGCTGTTAGATCGACAAAGTAAATGGTTACATTTATTAACATAAAACATTGCAAAAAAAATTATTACCGTCTCAGCTTAACATGAGTTGCTGAAATTGCATTTGTTGCTATAGTTTTCATGTTATCAACTGCGTTCAAAAATTTACAGTCGTTGTTAATATATTAACGTGGCCGCAAAATATGCGTATGATTCTTTGAACTGTTACACTGATCTGATTTCTTAAATGATTTATTAAAATTTGTTGAAACAATAATTAAATACGCGGTTTAATAATTATATCGTACTGATATAATTGCAGGTATGCTGCGATATTGAAATTTGGCCTTCTTATTAATATCTATCTGTGATAAACAGATATTTTTTTTAATTTTGTACAATATTAAAGGTAATAACTATTACATCTAATTTGTTGTCAAAGGTTCGTCGAATATTTGACATCCAATATTATGGAGTCTTACACTCTTCTGGTTATGGTTGGTACCACCTCATTCATCTGTTGTCTTTCTCAAGTGAGTAATATTTCCATTATACTATTCTCATCAATCGCGCACCGCATTTTAAGTAGCCGCGCTATTTGCCGTAGTTCGTTCAACTGATAACGTTAATTCATAACACCACCGAAATGATCATATTCGCACTAATAGTGGTGGCTCACTTGAGCTATATGTTTCTCATTAACTATAGCGGACAAGAAATAACAGAACACGGGATAAAGCTGTTCAAAACATCGCAAGTATTTTTTGAAATTAATTGTATTATTTTTTAATATATTTTAATTATTATTATAATTAAATTATAATTTTTTTTCTTTTTATATATCTTCTGCACTCTTATTAAAAACAGTAGCTGTATCGGACTAGAATTTAAGACATGACTTATTTTAACGGATAATATATAATATAAAATTTATAATAAAATATATTTTTGGAATTAAGACGCACCTCTATTTAACTTATTAAAAAGATTAAATAAGATTGTAACAAATTAATATATTAACCTTGCAAAAAAAATTGCAGCTACACTATACCGTGGTACACGGCACCGTTGCGAACACAGAAACTGCTTTTGTTCGTAATGCAAAGAGGAACGAGAAATGTCATATTAACATGGGGCGATATATTTGTTGCGTCTCTAGAATTTTTCGCATCGGTAAAATGCAAACATTTCTCTCACCGAGAATATCGAATTTCGACGTAACTTTAATGGGCGATACCATGTATCTTTTCAGCTGACGGGCACAGCCTTATCTTATTTTACTGTAATATATTCTTTACGGTAATAACGGATAGGAGAACGAAAAAAAGGAAATTATTACCGGTAGATCAGTTTTATCCAAAATCTAAACTGTCTCATTTATATCTGTTCCGAATCTGTTATGTATAGTATTAAGTAAAAATGTATATTAATTTCTGACAACTTAGCACATCTGACCTATATATTGGGTTTATGCATAATTCCGCAGCGAAATTTCGATAGAAGTTTCTCCGCTCGAACATGTGTCAAACATATGAAGTGTCGTGCATTAAATGTAAGCTGAAACTTGTGCCGAAATTTTAAGGAAGTATTCATCAAGGTCGAGCGCAAGCGTGGCATGGTAGATAGCGCACCAGTCTACTATGCTAGAAGTCCCGGGTTCAATCCCCAGCAGAGGATTGAAATATTTTCCAGAAATATTTTCACACTCTTGTAGCTCCTCTTCGGTGGTCCGGCAAAACCACCAAAGAGTTAACCACATGCCAAGAAAACTTCTCTCCCACTGCCGTTCGGAACCGGCGTTAAACTGTAGGTCTCATATGCATTTGTGCAATCTGGGTGCGCACCACATACATATGTAAAAGAGAGAAAAATAGGCCTAGGCTCAATAACTTGAGCTTGTAATGCCAAAAACGCCAGGTCAACAGGCATTTATATCCCTAGCACCCCTTAGCCTCTTGCCGTGTCATTTAGCTCGACGAAACTCGGGCCCAAGTGTTACGCGTCAACGCGTGGTAAACAGATCAGACTGATGCGCGAGAAAGGTCACAATACGAGCCGAAATGTAAATGCCTCTGATATAGACACTGCTATTTACACTCGTCGTTCATTTCTTGGTATGCGAAGCGATTTGTTTCCGTAATAATTATATCCCACAGTTTGTTATCAAATATAATAGAAAATAGTTCTAATATTGTTGGATCCTTGCTTAAATTAGTAAGAACACACGCTTTTATACCATGAGTCTCAGAATACGTCCAAACTATTGGTGTGTTTTTTTTCTCCTGCCAAATCCATGATTGACGCGTTGTACCTTCCTTTTCACTACTATCTTCTATAATCATACGCCTTGGACGCTTTCTGATTAGCGGAAGAACATCACTATCACTAGATTCATTATCACTGCTTTCACTTAAACCTCTTTTATTTTGCATTTTGTAAGGGTTTATTATTAAATTTAAATATAATAATATAAACTACTTTGTAACAGCAATTATGAGACTCGTGACTAACTCTGGTGGCGTACTGATAGAAACTAACATTCAATCACGACCCAGGCTCGTGATGTTTATGTTTGATCCGACTATCTGTACACGACCTCGGCTCGTGATGTTTACGTTTGGCCCGACGATCTATTCACGAGCCTGGCTCGTCATATTCATGTTTGGGCCAAAATTTTCATCACGAATCAGACTCGTTAAAGCACGGCAAGGGGTTAGAGAGGCTTGTCTGGACGTTAAAAGTTGGCAGCCCCAACACCAGACTCGAGCGCAGTGGGCTAATCTCCCGTTAGCTTTAAAAAGTTTATTGATTTCCGAAGCTCTCACAAGGTTTTGTGACACACAAAAGTTTAATTATATTTTGAACATGGAAAGAAAATACGTGTATATTAGGTGCATTTCGCTTTTATATTTCCGAAAAGGCAAGAACGCGTCGCAAACTTACAAAAAGATATGCGCCGCGTACGAAGAGAATGCCGTAAGCTAAAATGTGTGTCGGAAGTGGTTTGTGAAATTTCGTGGCAGGGATTTTGATCTCCAAGGTGCTCCTCGCTTTGGTCGGTCAATCACTATTGACGTCGATCAAATCAAGACTTTAATCGACTCCGACCGGTATTTAACCACTGCAGAGATCGGACATAACCTCAGCATTGACCAATCAACTGTTTCGAGACATTTATGGAATCTTGGGATGGTAAGCAAGCTTGATGTTTGGGTGCCGCACGAACTGAGCAAAAAGAATTTAATGGAATTTTAGCTTGCGATTCGCTGCTCAAACGCCATCAAAACGAATCATTTTCAAAGCGGATGATCACTGACGATAAAAAGTGGATTGTCTACAGCATCAATGTCAGTCGAAAAAGATTACGGTCGAAGTGCGGGGAGGCAGCTCAGACGGTCGCAACGGCTGGATTAAACCCAAAGAAGGTCATGCTCAATATCTGGTGGGATTGGAAAGAAATCTTCCATTATGAGCTGCTGTCACCCAACTAAATGATTGATTCGATCAAATACTGTTTAAACTGGCCAAATTAAAGCAAGCAATCGATCAGAAGCGGCCCGAATTGGCGAACGGAAAGAGTGTTGTGTTCCACCAGGACAACTCTAGACCAAATGCTTCTCTGATGACCCGGCAAAAGTTAGTGTGACGGATGTTTCGGTGCACCCACTGTATAGTCCGGACCTTGTACCTTTAGACTATCACTCAATAACCAAACCTGCAGTTCCTGGACGTCCCCAAAAACCACTTGGATGACTTCTTTGCCCAAAAATCTCAGGACATCTGTAAAAGAAGGATAATGAAGCTTGTGGAGAAATGGCTGAAAGTCTTTGAACAGAATGGAACATAATTAGTTGATTAATATCGCTTTTTTTGCTAAATATTTTGCGTTTTAAATTTAATCGATTTTCGCTAAGTTATTATGCATTAACCCAATATTTAAAAAAAAAATGTCTATTAATAATTAACAAACACATTTAGTTTCAGTGCATTTCAGTACAATATTTGATAATTAATTCCAAACTTGGCGATAGTTACTACCTGTTTGGTAATAACAAAATGAATATTAATACAAAATTTTTCATTAAGTTGAACCATACAAATTATTAGGTAAATAATATCACACAATTTTGTAATAATTACAAAATAGTATAACACTTTAACCAAAATATATGATAACTATTACTAAATAATTTTGATAATAACACCACAGGAGGGCAAAGAGAAAGAAAGCGTACCAAATCGAAAGCTTGGTAATTGTTACAAAATACTTTTTTCAATGCATCTCATGTATTGTAAAAATAAACGTAACATCATAACATGTTCGCTACAGAGGAATTCTATTTCGCAGATAAAACAATGGATGTAATTCGTCCTTATGTCGAAAAACTCTCTGCGAGTCACCTTGCGCACAGAAAACGTTAGGATTACAAAAGGAGTTAACATTATTAATTAATATGTTGCACTCTACGTAATCATTTTGGTTTACCAATATTAATCACCATTCGCAACACACGCACACAAATTTCCGGGAAGTATTTTTATCCTCAATGTACTGCGATAGAGCTAAACCAAAGTTTATTGTCTAACGGGCCGAACAAGACTGAAACGTCGCTAACTACCAAGCAGCAAAAGTCGCGGGTGCGTTTGCGCCAAAATATTCTGCAGTCTATGCGGTGAAGGAGAGGAAGTTTATCGCTGTCGATTACGAATAGAGGCAATTTAGTCTAATTTTCCTCCGCTAATATTGCGAATACATCGTCGGAAAATTATCATTATATTTGTACGGTACCATTAGCGGGTGAGATTATTGATCGTTTGTAATTCATAAAAATATATGACGGAAGATAATACGGGAGAACATTAAGCCCCGAAAAATACAGTTGCATAACGAGTCTATTGCAAAATGCATGCGGCCGAGGCAACCTATTACAAAATCAATCGAATATTTCTCAAGGCACTCGGCTTGTGGCCGTATCAGCAGTCGCATTTAGTGCAAATACAGAATGTGCTGCTTATCGTTATTCTTACATTATATATTGTGGTGCAGGTATATGCATGATTGTCGAGAGACCGCGATTGAACAGTTGCCATGTGTTTATTATGAACTCTTCTGAACCCCTTATTTTTTTATTCTTTTCCCCGGTTTCTTTCATTATTTTTTTATCTTATATATAATAATTTTTATGATTGGAATTTTTTAATTACTTAATTTTCCGGACTTTCTAAAGGATTTTTTTCGTCCTGTATCTTGTAATAAACCATAAATTTCGTCAAGCATCATTCATTTTTCGCGTGGAATCTTATAATATGCATGCTCTAAGTAACGTTATTTCCAGTTACTGGTGTTGGTTACGACACAGTACAAAGCTAACGTCCTCTACAAGATTCTCTCGTTTACGCTCTACAATATCTTCGTCACGATTAAATATTGCCTCTGTGTCATTCAGGCAAATGTAAGTCTAACAAGACGAGTTATATATTCAAACGCTTTGCGCTTAAGCACGTAGAGAATAAAACATATATTAAACGTCAGTAAAAGAAAGAGAGAAATAGAGAAATATCAAACTAGCAGGTGAAACAATGGCTGGGAAAAATACACGTTGACAGGAACTCATTAAAGGATAAAATTTAAATTTAAATAAAAAAAAATACACTTGCGACGGGAGGTATATCACGACAATTATAATGTGTAAGAGAGCGCCAGTAGCAATATATTCTATGCCAGTATATGTAATATTGTTCTCACTGATGACACTAATTATGTTTGAACATACTTTAGGCTATTTTGAAATAATTTCTCAATGATTATCCCATATGTGAATTCAAACTCAAATTAACATGTTTTCTTCAGTATTTTACCATATCTTCACAATATTTAGCTTAATATATCAATTCCTACTGTCGATTCTGGATATCGTGTTGCCATTTAACGAATCGAGACCTTATCGAATTGTCGCGAGCACGGAGTACTTTGTCAGTTAGGAAAAATATTTCTACCTCATTGCAACGCACAAGATGGTAGCCTGCTATATTGGAATGGTCGCATTGTGCAGCACCCTTGCAACATTTATGATGTACGTTCATCACACGTGTGCGCTTTTCAGAATAGCCAGGTAATGTTCATATGAAAAGCGCTTGCTCGTTCCGATCTATACGAATTGAGCAGATTTACAGTTATCGTATAAAGATAGCAATTGAGAAGTGTGCATTGGCGATCCCTGGCCTTAGAAGAGATTATCTCCTTTATCAAAGGATTGTCTACGCGGTCACTTTTCATCAAAGAACCATCGAGTTGGTACTTAAAGTATTGCAATGTTTCCGGTATATTACAAAAGTGGTCAGATCGACAAAATAGATAGTCCTTGCTCAAACAAAATATAACACGGAAACAAAATTGTTACCGCCTCTACTAAACATGAGTTGCTGAAACTACATTTGTTGCTAGAGTTTACATGTTATTAACAGCGTCCAAAAATTTGCAGTTGCTGCTAATACATTATAACTTTAAGTTATTACTAATAAATTGTAACTTTATATAAATTTTTTAATATTTTTTTTAGTTCTCGTATATACGTTATTACGAGATTTTTATATACATCAGTCAACATTGTCACACAAACAATTGAATTATTATATGTATATATATTTTTTACTCTGTTATATATGAATTTCACATTTGCAACATACTCTTTTGTTTTGAGCTCATTGTTTGAAACTATGTGTAACCAATATGTACATCAGGTGTCACCTGAATGTGTTCTTCGACCTAAAATAATTGTAATGACAACAGAAGAAATTGTTTGAAAATCTGCTTTTTTATGTCTTTTCCGATAATTTAAAATAATAATTATTAAATTAATTTGCTACAATTTTTGTTTCTGTTTTCGTTCCTGATTCTTTTGAAGAACAGATAATACTATTGTGTTATGTTTGACATGTACGAGTATTTGTCGCTATTGCATGATCACCTTATAAAATTCAATGTAAAGTGAATAATGTAATTTGACTAATCGCATGCTTCTCTCAAGTTTCAGATTTGCTGCATTTAATGACAACTGTGCGTATACAAAAATTTCCATTGTTTTTGTTGTGGGAATTACAACGAAAACACGTGTTCATGTCGACAGACGTTTTATTCGACGTTTCGTAATGGAACTTTACTGCAAATCCAAATGTGTAATTTTATATGTAATCACTTTTGTGCACGTGTTAATACTATGATTTTCTATGCATAAGTGTGGAAAATTGTAATTTTTATACATTTATGTATATAAAATTATATAAGTAACACGTGTAAATTACAAATGCGTAAAACGTGATTACACAAAGTGTTTAAAATTACGCAATTGGATTTGCAATGTAGTTCAAAAAGATGTGGTTACTTAAACAATATTAAAATTAACAATGAAAGTAATTTCTCAGGATACCGTCTTGTGCATAGTTGAAATAAATGTGAGAATATAATAATGTGTTCTCTACGGAAGAGGCGGACCAAACGATCGAAACAATGTGCCCCCTCGTGAAAAACGCAAGGGTTACTAAAGAAGTTAATAACATTACCAGGTGTATGCATAAGTTTTTTCCGGTTTTTTGGTTAAAAAAACACGTAATTTTTAAGGGAAATTAATGTTTTTTTTATTAAAAATATTGGCCATCGGCTTCTACACATTTCGCCCATCTTTCAGGTAATTTATGAATACCATGCCAGAAAAACTGCTTGTCTTTTGCGGCAAACCATTCGTCGAGCCATTTTCCAACTTCCTCGAAATTGCTGAAGTGCTGCTCTGCGAGCGCGTGCCCCATTGATGCGAAGAGGTGATAGTCAGATGGCGCCAGGTCTGGGGAGTACGGCGGGTGCGGAAGGATGTCCCATCCAAGCGATTTCAAGGTGTCTTTCACTGGTTTTGCTGTGTGAGACGGCGCATTGTCGTGTAACAAAATCACTTTGCCATGTCTTCTGGCCCATTCCGGTCGTCTTTCGATTAATGCGTGGTTTAAATTAATCATTTGTTGGCGATAGCGTTGTGTATTAACGGTTTCGCCGGGCTCCAAGAGTTCATAATACACAATACCGCTCTGGTCCCACAAGACACAGAGCATGGTCTTCTTGCCGAAGCGATTTGGCCTTGTGTTGATGGACCGGCTTCGCCAGGTGAAAGCCACGATTTTTTCCGCTTCGGGTTTTCAAAATAAATCCATTTTTCGTCACCCGTCACAATTCGATACAAAAATGATTTCCTTTCGTGGCGTTGAAGCAGCATTTCACAAGTGACTTTGCGATTTTCCATTTGACGTTCATTCAAATTGTGTAGGACCCATTTACCGAGTTTATTGATCTTTCCCATTGCTCGTAAACGTCTGCTGATTGTTTCTTGTGATACTTGTAATGCTTCTGCTAATTGCCGTTGAGTTTGAGTTGGGTCATCATCCAATAACTCCTGCAATTGCTCGTCTTCGCATTTTTGTGGTCTACCAGAGCGCTCACTGTTTTTCACATTGAAATCACCATTTTTAAATTGTCGAAATCATGTCTCACATGTTCTAATCGATGGAGCATGTTCACCATATGTTTCTACCAGCAAACGATGACTTTCAACAGCCTTTTTCTTTTGATTAAATAAGAAAAGCAATGCGTGCCGCAAATGTTCTTTTTCAGGCACAAAACTCGACATGATCACTGAACGATAAAACGAAGACGCTAGTTTTTGGCGGACTCAACTTGTGTGTGTTTGTAGTTTTAAATGTCATACGAACAAAATGAAGTATGTGTCAAATTAATACGCTGCGTAGTTTTGCTGGCGCCATCTCTTAGTTAAACCGGAAAAAACTTATGCATATACCTGGTACATGCTAGAAATTAATGGCTAACGAAATTACGACCATACCGATTAAAGAAAAGATGAAATTCTTAATGATGGATATGATATATTTGGAGAATTTTCCAAGCAAGAAAGATATTTTCTATCTGATTCGTGGATTCGTTATTAGCCTTAAATCGTGTGAATGAAAAAAAAAACGGTTTTCGAGTTTTGCAAACTGACTAGTATTACTTTTATTTAATGTTATTATTTTGTTAATATTATTTAATTGTCGAAACTGAACACTAGAGGGAAAACACCAAAACAGACATACCATTTGGTTTTTACATTTTAAAGCCATGTGGAAGGTTTAAAATTCAATTTCACGGCTGGTGTAATAAAATTTTACACTGTTATAAATCATAGTTATTTTCGACCTCAACAAAATCCTTTTTTTAATTTTAACATTCAAAAATAGTAGTAACAGTATACATATAAGATTATTATCACTGATACTATATGGCTCAGTTTAAAATGTTCCGAGATTGAAGGGAGAGCGGTTTGACGACCTGTATATCCAGGCGAACGTGACGAGGGAATTGAAGACAATCCCAAGGAAGAACTCTAGGAGCTTCTAACGGTTGGAAGAACGTTCGCAACGTTGTATTGANGGGGGGGGGGGGGGATTATATTGAACATTGCAATTAATAAAATTAATAAATCTTGATTTCTCGATTTTTAACGAAGTCAATCTCGGAATTTTTCTAGACTGACCATGTATAGAGTAGCACTTTCTAGAAAAATAATAATCCTCATTATAATTCTTTTGTTATGGTATATAGTTACGGTATTATAATTATAAATACTAAATATTTTTCTTTCAATTTAGAAACAGATTCCCAAACAAAGTGACTTCCGCGTTTTCCGACTGTGCGTTAATTGCGATGCATATTATGCGTGAATTTTCAGGTACAATATACAATAGTACACGGCGCCTATACACGTGCAGAAATTAAACCTTTCCTAATGATAAAAAATACCTAGGTCTACAGAATAATCATTGGAGGGATATACGTTGCGTCGCTGGAAAGTTTTGTGACGGTGAGACGGCATGTAACGTCGGTGGTCAGTGTGCGCACGCTCTTCGTTAATTACGCTAATGCGACCATTCTGCATATCACATTTGAGTAGTCTTGAGTTTATTATCAATTTCTGTGTAGCTTTTATTTCTTATAAACGGAGAAGAAAAATTGAACTAACATGAAAAATGAACCAAACATTTTCCGATCGAGGAATGAATCAGAATATCTGGTTTTTAAAATCGAATTGGGTTCATAAGAAATCGTATTTCTTTCAACCAAACCGCATTTGGTTCGTTCACCGTTGCGTTAATTCAATAAATTTTTTTCTATCGCGTAGATAATGCAAATCGTGTGTAGAAAAAACGTTTTGCACGAGTGCGATGCAGAAAGTTAGAAATTACGATTTTAGCTCGCAAGTACGCCGATATCCTACTTTATGGTAATCTACTCTACGCAATTACGACGCGAGATACAATAGAAGCGGCACGATTATAACCGCAAACCTCGTGAAATGCGGTCGGTTATGGACGGTATTCCATCAGCGAAATAAGATCATGAACATGTATGTTTGTATCTCCAGTGAGCGGCGTGTTCATTGAATGTTTGACGACACAAGAAGAAGATAGGACCACAACATATCGCGCAACTTTATTTTGCACGGTGAGGGCGTAAAATAAAAATGATTAGAGACAATAAAAAGGTGTTATCTGTTAATAGCAATTTTCGAACGGTTAACGACGTTTCCTGAACTATCGATGAGAGAATCAATTGTCACCTTCGAGACAGTTTACACTCGTCTGTGCACGTCCTCGCACGTTCATGAGGAATTATTTCGCAGAGCGCTTTATGTTATGGGACAAAGGGAAATGCAGATCTTCACCGACATAAACGAAAATAACAGAAGTGCAAAACCCGATAATAGGAGCAATGATGAAAGCTAGGAGGTCTGTTAGAAAAAATATCGCGAATTTTGAATTTCCGAGGGTTACGTATATTCGATTTTCGATTTTTTTGTGGCGTTATGTTGATACTCATGTCCCTCACTTATGCCGACAATTTCGGCCATTTTGAATATTCAGTTTATCTTTGACAGCTGTTTTGCTTGGACGTGTTTTGGCTCGTCTTCGATTTTTGCCTATTCCAAAATATTGATCAAAGAATCTGTATCAAATTTTGTGTGAAAAACAAAATTAAGTGCGCGGACGCATTCCAAATGTTGACTGTGGCATATGGTGAAGCTACCTTGGACCGAAGCAACGTTTATCGGTGGTACAAAATGTTCTCAGAGAACCGAGAAGATGTGAACGACGAAGAGCGTGCCGGACGCGCGAGCAAGTCATCAACAGACAAAAATATTGATGAAGTGAAGAAAATAGTATTGGCCAATCGTCGAATCACCGTTAGAGAAATTGCTAAGGAATTAAACATATCGATTAGCTCGTGCCATTCGATTTTTACTAATGATTTGGGCATGAGACGGGTCGCCGATAACGCTCCTGCTCACATATCGTTGCTTGTGCGCAAATTTTTGGCCAAAAACAACACACTAATGATGCCGCAGCCACTGTATTCCTCAGACCTGGCCCCCTGTGACTTTTTCTTGTTCCCGAAACTGAAGAGGCACATTAAAGGACGACGCTACGCTACGATTGAGGAGATAAAGACGTCATCGAAAGAGGAGCTGAACAAGATCATAAAAAATGATTTTTTGAAGTGCTTCGATGATTGGAAAAAACTTTGGCACAAGTGTATAATATCTGATGGGGATTACTTTGAAGGAGACAAAATAGATATTCATAAATAAATAAATAATTTTTGAAAAAACATAAAATTCGCGATACTTTTTGAACAGACCTCGTATGTTACGTTTATAATGATATGTTATCGGTAATGTTTTGTAGAAACACAACAAAGGAAAATGTGCAGTTTTCATTTGTTAAGCAGGTAGGTAAAATACCGTGCATAATTCCACAATTTACTTCTTTCCCCGTCACCATTCGTTTTTCATTTGCATACATTCTGATCCAATTCCTTTATCTCGAACTAGCAGAGTACATCGAGTGTAGTATACGTTACGAATACGTCGCTGTGATACGTGATGTTGTTGCAAAGTCAGATCGAACTGCAATGAAGCAATCCGAGTCTTATCACTGCACCTGCGTCGACGCGCGAGAAAAGATACCAATATTTTCCAAAGAAATTTACGGGACAACGTTATATTCATACACGCCGTACCACTTTAATTTCGATACTATCTCGACAGCTTATTTCTGTTCTACAGCGGGGAGTAGAAAGAAATTGACCAGAGTCGAACGTTTCTTTTTTTCGCTTGTATTTGCTAATGGGGCATCTTAAATTGGTCACACTTGTTGTCCGTTTCGTTCGACGATGCAAATCATCCAATGAATTACGTTATGAATTTGCGAAAAGGAAAGGTCCATTACGTCTTCCTTTCTAATTTTAGCTGCATGATGGGAGAGGCAAAACTTTGCACCGTCGCGACCAATATACGCGTTTTAATTTTCACCAACGATGGGCTTCGCCGGAGAACAGTACTATAAGCTGAATCGGTTTCTTCTATTAGTTCTCAGCGTATGGCCTTATCAGAATTCAAGACTGAAGAAAATTCAAGTGGCCTTTTACCAAACGTTGTTTGCATCCTTTCTGTTAAATCAGGTAGAGTTAACCCCAGGCTTCTGGTTAACGCTATCTACATTTTTTTTTAACTTAAGTTTGAAATTTCATTCATCTATATGAAGAATTTTGTTGGAACTTGAATTTAACGATTATATAATATTATATTAACAATATGAATTTACGATTACTGCGTCGTTCAATGGACAATTTCCTCATTGAATGCATAAAGAAACGACCGTTCACGTTTTTTTTCTAAATCTTCAATAAGAGTGTTGGGTTCAGCTTAACACATTTCTCGTCAGAGAATGCAGCCTCGATCTTTTTATCAAAGTTATGACAATGGTCGTGATTAATGTCGTTTACATTATAAAATACAACGGATTACTTCTACTCGGCGATAATGTAAGTATTGCTTTTAACTCGTTCGGAATTCCTTTACGTCGTGCCATTTAATCGTGCAATTTCCAACTATTCCAATACGAACAGCGGACATTAATCAATCGTCCGATATATCGGGAAGACTCTATTAAGTGTTATTATATAAAAATAATAAACTTTGACTAAGATGAAACGTAACACGAAGAAAAAATAACTTTACAAGATACACCGATAAAAAGGTTTAGTTACTTTTGGTGGCAAACATACCCACTTTCTGACTTTAATCACAAAAATAGGAGAACTATTTTTCTAGTAAATGTTACTATGGTGTCAATAGTAATAACCTTATATATATATATATATATATATATATATAAGGTTATTACTATTGACACCATAGTAACATTTACTAGAAAAATAGTTCTCCTATTTTTGTGATTAAAGTCAGAAAGTGGGTATGTTTGCCACCAAAAGTAACTAAACCTTTTTATCGGTGTATCTTGTAAAGTTATTTTTTCTTCGTGTTACGTTTCATCTTAGTCAAAGTTTATTATTTTTATATAATAACACTTAATAGAGTCTTCCCGATATATCGGACGATTGATTAATGTCCGCTGTTCGTATTGGAATAGTTGGAAATTGCACGATTAAATGGCACGACGTAAAGGAATTCCGAACGAGTTAAAAGCAATACTTACATTATCGCCGAGTAGAAGTAATCCGTTGTATTTTATAATGTAAACGACATTAATCACGACCATTGTCATAACTTTGATAAAAAGATCGAGGCTGCATTCTCTGACGAGAAATGTGTTAAGCTGAACCCAACACTCTTATTGAAGATTTAGAAAAAAAACGTGAACGGTCGTTTCTTTATGCATTCAATGAGGAAATTGTCCATTGAACGACGCAGTAATCGTAAATTCATATTGTTAATATAATATTATATAATCGTTAAATTCAAGTTCCAACAAAATTCTTCATATAGATGAATGAAATTTCAAACTTAAGTTAAAAAAAA
>NW_014554930.1:7774-14455 GCF_001313825.1 Dinoponera quadriceps | reverse complement strand
GTGACGTTTGAGGAGTGAAGCACAGACGTCAACGCGACGACACAAATTTCTCTCCGTGAGGACATGGGGAACCCATATATCGAGCTTCGAGGTAAAACCGAGGCCTTTCAGGTGGTCATAAACAGTTGAATTCGATAAATTTAACCTCTCACCGATCTCACGTGTTGTTATTCGTCGGTTTGCATCAACTAATGCCTTTATCGCGTCTTTATCAGCTTCAACCGGCCTTCCAGAACGTGATGCATCTTCGACATCAAAATTGCCGGATCGAAATTTTGCAAACCAGTTCTGGCACTGGCGTATTGTCAACACATCTTCTCCATACACATCGCTTAATTTCTTTCTGGCTTGAACAGCATTTTTACCTTTTCTATAGTAAAAAAGTAAAATATGACGAAAATGCTGCTTATTGCTCTCCATATTTAAAAGGGCACCGACCAAAAACTACTGCGTAAAATCAATTGAACTTATTCACACACAAGCCTTGCTATATCAGTTTTCAAAACATATAATGACAATGCGACTTAAGTGTGAAGTTAACTGTGAAAAAATACAATTAAATCCTCTGTCGGGAAAAAACGAAATTACTTTCCGAACAACCCAATATATAATGTTATTACTATTGATACCATAGTAACATTTATATAAGTTGCTACTACTGTAAATTATGTTTGGCACCGTAAGTAATTCTAATTTTCTATCTGTGTAAAACATATATGTTTTTTGCTTTTGATCGTAGATCAGATATATCTTCGACAGAATTCACGATTGGAACATGTTAAAGAGTCAGGAGAAACTGAAAATAATACAAAAGTACGCAGGCAACGCGAGATTGTACACGATATAATTTTTCTATAAAAATTCAATCAGAATATATCGATTCCTTTGCAACGTTCAATTTCATTCTCTGACACGCATATTTTGACTGACACGTTATTACATTACTCACACGCATTTCCGGTGAAATATCCAATTTAACTACCTCCAAAAAGCGTATCTTTGATTGCAACTTTCCCGTCGTTTATGCCCTAAAAAATATTTCGTTATTAAAATCAACGATGCCCCTCCCAAAAATTTCTATTATTTTAAAATCATACGTCCGTGTGACTCTGATATGTTAAAATTGTAGTAAATAAGACCGTTTTATATATTTTGCAAAATACATAACAATCTATGCTTTAGCTTTGGCCATTTTCTTTATGCTGGCATATATAGTGATATGCGATGATTCTTATCGCGTATGCACTGCACACTTGCACTCTGTTCCAAATCACCAGATAATGCAAAGATCTTTCCAAATTTTACTCAAAAGAGGAAAAGCACCAAGGGTTGAGTGTAATATCACAAACATTTTCGACAGTTACCGTATAAAAAGAATATTTGATAAAAGCAAGATTCCGAGAAACATTAAGCAACGTATACTTTATGAGAAATTAATTTGTGCCATCTACGTTCATCTTCAAGTTATGGAGTTAATATTAGCCGTTAGTTTTTTGCTCCTATCGCGCTCGAAACTTATTTTGCGCGGGTAATGCTTGATTCAGACTCTCGATCAGGTTATAATTAGATCACACCCATATTAAGCTGGACTCCATCCTACTGTCACAAATTGACCGCTCACTAATAAAAAAAATGTAGGACTGTTTAAGTGCTTATTAGTTGCTCAGTTCTTTATTTTGTTTCTTAAACGGTTTAATATAAATCATATGTAGAATAGTCGTGCGAAAGGAATAACTACATAAATATGCTATTGATGCTATTTTGTTATTTTCTGATAGCGTGAAAAAATTAGGAATAATAATATTCTTAAAGAAATATCACCTCATACAAAGTACCTGATAAGTGATAATATTTCATTGAGAAACGCTTTATCTCCTCCTACTTTTTGTTATCTTAGAGCAACAAAATAGCAACAATTAGGATTACAGACTTAAAAGCCATAGAGAATGAAGCTTTTTCCTCGAACATATTTAAGAATCTTCGCAGAAAGGTTTGAGCGCAAAAGACCTGGACATCTTAGCAATAGATTGATAATGAACAGTGCATTTTGTTATTGAAGTTTGAATAATATTTTTACGACCAGTTTCGCGACCTACTATTTTATATTATTAGGATTCGGTGTGGCCGCAATGAGCTTCTCTTAATTTCGTGTAAGTGCGATTTGTAATAAGAAGGGTACGCAGTTATCATTTATTCTAAATCTCCGTTCATTCCTCGTGAAGGCAAAAAGCATGTAATTAAGTTTGATAACGCTAGTTTCGTGTGCAGTTACACAACGCGGCGATTTTATTAGATGATCCATTGGAGCTAAATTCGTTGCCATTATGTCTTTTGAATTATATTATATATTTCTGAGCAACTATGCCGGTCAGGACGTCATAGATACGAGCACCGGCATTTGTCAGATCACGTAATTATCATATCATAACCACTTGTATTGCTGTAGCGTTTTTAAAACACACGGTGTTCAAAAAGTCCCTGGATGGTCTAATATTTTAGAAAGTAAATATTTTACAAAAAAATATTTTCGGCCAAAGTTATAGTGTTCAAAAGAATCTATCTAATGATTTACATAGTTTGACCTTGGACAACCTCGGGATGTTTTGAACACCCTTTTTCAAAATATAAATCTCCAGATTTAGAACTTAATAAATTTTTTTACTAAATTTCCATAAATATGAACTGGAATATAGTATACCAGAATTAAACTAATGCTAACATTTAAAAAATTTATATTTTAATTTTTATACTTATAATTTTTATACTTTAGTTTACTGTAATCTACTGAAAAAAATTTCTATTTTTTAAACATTTGTAAAAATGTTATTTACAAAATAACATTTTAATAAATATATTTACTGAAATTAAGAAAATTTTTTTCAATGTATAATATATATTTATTTGAATTCGACAAAAATCAAAAGACTACAATGAGAAAAAAATAAACAAATTTATTTGTAAGATACAAAGTTTATTTCTCTGTGAAATAAGATTTATCTCTATGAAATAAATTTCCCACAGATAAATTTGAATGTATGTTGTTCTCCGTATGACTGGAACAATCGTCCATCTAACGATATCACATCTATGTCGTTTGTTGATTCGTGCGTACACGCGCATTACAACAGATATAGCACGCAGTGTTACGCGGCGCTTTTGTGGATGCAGAAATCATTACTATTCGTAATGCTAAGAAGTAACAGAAATAGCACGGTTGATAACGGTTGACGGTTTAACGGTTTACGGTTAATTCCAGGCATTATTAGAAGTTTCGCTATGGTAAGCTAACAGACGTTGTGAGATAGTTACTTGCATTTTAGTACGAATATCGCATTAAGTAAGAATATTGATTGTAGCTCATGAGCACGTCCATATCCTACGTCATGCTCCTTCTTTCGGTTCGGGGGCAACAGAATAAACTACGCGGAGGAATATAGTCGTGTTTAACGATGGTGATTAGCATGTCGCGGAATATATGCGTATATAGCATGTTACGTATTAATTCTTTACAGAAATGTTTAAATAAATTTTGTCGGAAAACAACTATCTCTTCTTCTTCGAGATTATTCCCATCATACGTAGTCTACGATCAATGAAGAGTGAAATATTTCTTTCATTTTAAAAAGTAATATCAATATCGATAATACAAATCAATATCAGTGTCGATCAAAGCATAAAATTTATAAATCAATGAATAAATGCGCGACATTTTCATGAGCAAAGATATCACTGTGATGCACGATGTTGTTGCGAAGTCAAATCGAACGGAAGCAGTTTGAGCCATTTGTAGCAAGCTCGACCTTTGCGTTTGCGTCGAGAAGAGATATCTATATTTCCAGAAAAAAATGTATGCAACAATGTTATACGCGCCGCTCTAATTCCAACATTATCTCGATAGCTTATTTACGTTGTACAGCGAGCGGAAAAAAGAAATTGAGGAAATTCGATCGCCTTTTTATTCACTTGTAGTTGCTGACGATGCGTCTTAAATTAGTCACACTAGTACTTCGTTTCGTTCGACGATGCAAATCATCCTGTAAATAACACTGCGAATTTGAGAAAAAAGTAAGGTCCATTAAGTCTCTCTCTAATTTCGACTACATATTGGGAGACTCGAAACTTTGCGCCGTCACAATCGACATACGCAATAGCCGTTTAGCCGTTTCTCCGACGATGGAATTCGTCGGAGAACATTTCTCTAAGCTAAATCGGTATCTTATGTTAGTTCTCGGTTTATGGCCTTATCAGCGTTTAAAAGTTCTTCAGACTAAAGAAAATTTGAGTGGTTTTTTTCCCAAACGTTGCTCTTGTCTTTCTTGTTAAGTCTGGTAAGGTTAAAGTGTGGTAAAGGCCATTTCTTTTTTAAATCAAGTTTGGGATTTTATTCATTCGTGTGAAGGATTCATCTCGAATTTAACGATTAAAAGTTACACTAGTAATAGGAATTTACGATGTTATTGCTCAATGGACGATTTCCACAACAATTCCATAAACTAAAACATTCGTGTTTTTCTCTATACTACAAACCTTCAGCGAGAGTGTTGGTTTCGGTTTAACACCTTTCTCGTTGGTTTCAAATTAACACCTTTCTCATGAGAGAGTGCAGCATTGGTCTTATCACCAAAGTTATGGCATTTAACGTGATTAACGACGTTTTCATTATAAAATACAACGGATTCCTCCTAATCAATGATAATGAAAGTATTGCTTTTAACTTACTCAAGATTCCGTCATCTCGAGCTTTTTAATCGTGTTATTTTCGAACCATTTCTAATGTGAATAGTAGATATTAATTAATCCGTCCGGTGTATCATGAAGACTCTATAGAATGTTACTATATAAAAATGATGAAAACTGAGATAAAACATGAAAAAGAGAAATTTCCAATTTAACTATCCCCATAAGTGTAAGTTAGACTACAATTGCTTCATCGTAATACGTTCATCATCTGAAAAAATATTTCATTATTAAAATCGAGGATCTCTCTCTCAGAAATCGTAAATATCGTCACGCGACCGCGTGACTCTTACATGTTAAAGTCGTAATAATAAGAGTGATTTGCATATTTCGTCTGAAATATATAACGTAATAATCTACATGCTTCAGCTTTTGTAATTTTCGTTACGCTGGCAAACATATTAATATGTTGTATGCCGATTATGCTCGACATGATCGTACCGATGAAATAATCTCGGCTGCGAACGCTTCTATTTGTAACGGAACTCTTCGTTAATCGGGATGCGTATTTTTACGCTATTTTTATGTATTGCCTCTTAAGTAATTACGCCGGTTACGCCACGGTTGCGGCCGTCGCAAAGATTCTTGTCCCGTACGTACTGCAAATCTGCGCTCTATTCCAGATCAACAGGTAATGTAAAAATCTTCCTAATTTTTGTGATGGAAAAAAGGGAGTAATAAATTTAATAACATCGACATATTTTCAACAGCTACTGTTTAGAACGAATATTCAATAAGAACATATTGCAAAAACCGTGGGACAATAAGCAACATATATTTTAAAAGAAATTTATTTGCGCCATACATATTCACCGCCGAGCTATAGAATTAGTATTGGGGTGCTTTTCGCTTTTCTCGCGCTAGAAACTTGTTTGCACGAGTGAAACTCGATTAATACTTCTCGGTCAGGTCACGATCAGACTCTTGTCAGATCAAATATCTTTTCCATGAAATTCAATGCTTATATGAGTTTGCACTCGTATCGCCGATCACGGACAAATCAACAGTCACAACATCAGACAATGCAACAGTCACATGTATTTATAGATAATTATAAAATTTTGTTTTATTCACAGGTTCTAGAATTAATCTTACAAATTCTCTTTCTTCTTTCCGTTTTTTAAACATCTGCCATATCCAAAATGTTGCGTTGCGTTTTTTTCATTTGAGACGTTTCCATGCTATTTTTCGTCATCCAAAATTAAAACAATTTTAGTGAGTCAAAATTTGAAAAACATTTTAAAACAATATATTTGACGGTACTGCAAGTGAGTGACGGAAGATCGTTAAATGATCGAGAAGTATAAATGAAGTGGAAAATCCATGACCAGGACGTGATCTGACTGTGCTTTGACCGTATAGTAGGGATCGCCCCTCACTAATCCGAAATAATTCTCACAATTAATAAGTCGTTAGTTTTACATATACCCGTTAATTAAAGTAAATTGAATAAGTTAACCCTTATATGCATGAATTTTTTTTTATTATTGAATTATTTTTTTGTAGGTTCATTGGTAGTCCCAGAAAATGAGAAAAATATTTAAAAAAATCTGAGACATATGTTGAACATTGTCTTTTTGCTTTTTGGATTGTATATTTCGTTCTAAGGAAGAATTTGGTTTTCCATGTTTAGGTGTGTCTTTGATCATGACAAAGAGGAAAAATAAATATGTTGCAAATTTGCAACACTATGCATTTAAGAGTTAAAATAGAAAATAAAAATAAGAATAATTCGCTTCACAAACAGATAAGACTAAAGTCCATATGAATAGTTGCTGCTTGAGAAGAAGTCTCTCATGAGATATACAAATCTAAATTTAATATCGATTTTGAGTCGCCCGATTAAATGACACATGTGACATTATATTAGGTTGGGGAAAAAGAAATCCATTATTTTTACGTGAATTTCAAGACTTTATTTAACATGTTTCGGATTGTCCGATT
>NW_014554930.1:7433-7717 GCF_001313825.1 Dinoponera quadriceps | reverse complement strand
TTTAAATGTAGCTTCATAATGCCTCTCTCATAGAAGTCTTGGTCCCTATTGGCAAGAAACTCTAGTAATCAATTTTGACAATCTTGTTGCCAATTTCTTATCACTAAAGAAGTTTTGCAATCCAAAAAAGACATTGTAATCGCTTAGTGCCGAACTATATGGTGAATGCATCAAAACTTCCCAACTAAGCTCCCGGAGTTTCTGGCGAGTCACTATACAAGTAGACATGTGTGGCCTGGCGTTGCCCTGATGGAACACAACACCTCTCCTGTTGGCCAATTCTC
>NW_014554930.1:0-7269 GCF_001313825.1 Dinoponera quadriceps | reverse complement strand
CTTCACTGCGCTTTGACCACGATCGTTTTCGCACAATGTTGTCGTATGTGATCCATTTCTCATCCCCAGTCACCATCCGTTTAAGAAATGGGTCGATTTCATTCCGTTTGGCCAAGGCTTCTCAGATGAAAATTTGATCCATCATGTTTCTTTGTGTTAATTGGTGTGGCACCCAAACATCGAGCTTCTTTTTGAATCCAGCTTTGTGCAAATGGTTTAAAACTGTTTTATGGTCGATGTTTAGCTCCTGGGCGATGCTACGACTGCTAACATGCCGGTCGATTATTTCTGCGATCCACATTTTCGACGACGGGCCTACCTATGCGAGGTGCATCTTTAACATCAAAAATACCCGAATGGAATCAACGAAATCAAAATTGCGCGTAATTGGATATTATAGTATCGGCACCATAAACACCATTTACAATTACAGCCGCCTGGCTTGCATTTTCGCCTTTATCAAAGAAAAACTGTAAAATGTACCGAATTTTCTCTTTGTTGACTTCCATTTTTAATACCCTGTAACTCACAATTGAATAGACCAAACAAAAAACAACAAAAGAATTTTTTTAATGTGAAATGTTACCTTTCCAACTAGCATAAATCTGAAAAAGTTTGATCGATACTTTACGAGATATCGATCACTATAGCCATCTACCGAAAAAATAATGGATTTCTTTTTCCCCAATCTAATATTTATATTTATAACCACGATTCGTCTAAAAAACATACATCTACTCATAATTCAATACTCAAATTTGCGCATCTCTCACTAGAAACAAACTTCAAGTAACAATTATGAATACATTCTTAAGAGCAATAGAGAGTAAAACTTATATTCTCAGACGTATTTAGAAACATTCGCAGAAAGGATTGAGCGCAAAGGATCCGAACGTCATAGCAACAGATCGATAATGACGGCGCACTTTGCTGTTGAAGTTTAAGAAATACTTTGACAACCAGTTTTGCGACCTTCTAATTCATATTATTATTATAGGATTCGGTGTGGCCTCAGTGAGCTTGACTTTGTTTCGTGTAAGTGCGACTTGTAACAAGAAGAATACGCAGTTATCATTTATTCGAGAGTCGTTTCTCATTACCGTGGGAGCACACGCGTGAAAAACATGGATTTAGTTTGATAACGTTCGTTACGCGTGCAGTTACTCAACGCGGTGATATTGCTGAATGATCCATTGGAACTATTAACGTACAGTGCCTTTATAACTTTGGAAGTATACAAATGTGGTCCCTGAAGTACCAGACCTGACCTAGAAATGGCGGTAGTTGTTTAAAAAATATCACTGTATTAGAAAGTACACAATCTATAAAGCATATGTTTCAAATTTGAAGACGCCACGTTGTTTAGTATTTATTTGGCAGCCATAAATAGTGAATGTTTTCAGTGAATTTGTGAAAATGGAGAAAATTGGTCATCGTTATGTGATACAATACTTTTATTTGAAAGGCCCAACCAATATAAAAGCTGAACTGGATTCTACTGTGGGTGAGTCTGCTCCTTCGTTTACAACAGTAAAATATTAGGTAGCAGAGTTTAAACGAGTCCGTACAAGCTGCCAAGATGAGCATCGCAGTGGTCGATCAAATGAGGTGACAACTCCAGAAATGGTGAAAAAAATCCACAAAGCGGTACTGGATGATCGTCGACTGAAAGTGCGCGAGCTAGTAGACATAGTAGGCATTTCAAAAAGTGCGGTACATCGCACATTATCTGAAAATTTGGACATGAGAAATCTGTGTGCAAAATGGGTGCCGCGTTTGCTCACACTCGAGCAAAAACAGTGTCGTGAAGATGTTTCAATTGAGTGTCTGGTGAACCCTATTCGCCAAATTTAGCCCACTCGGAATATTTTCTGTTCCCAAACTTGAAAAAATGGCTCAGTGGTCAAAGATTTTCCAACAATGAAGAAGTGATGTCCGCAGTTAATTGCTATTTTGAGGAGCAAGACAGTTCTTATTATAAAAAGGGTATCGAACTTATTGAACATCGCTGGGAAAAGTGTATAGAGCTGAAAGGAGATTATGTTGAAAAATAAATACATTTTTTTCCAAAATTTTTGTGTTTTCTTTGTTGGGTCAGGTACTTCAGGGACCACCCACGTATTATGTATTTCTGGGTAACTATGTCGCTCAAGGCATAGATACGAGCGTCGATATTTGTCAGATCACGTGAATATCGTGTCATAAATATAGGATCGCTGTGTGGTTATTAATATACACGGTAACAAAGATGTTGAAACATCTTCACGACACTGTTTTTGCTCGAGTGTGAGCAAACGCGGCACCCATTTTGCACACAGATTTCTCATGTCCAAATTTTCAGATAATGTGCGATGTACCGCACTTTTTGAAATGCCTACTATGTCTACTAGCTCGCGCACTTTCAGTCGACGATCATCCAGTACCGCTTTGTGGATTTTCTTCACCATTTCTGGAGTCGTCACCTCATTTGATCGACCACTGCGATGCTTAAAAAGTCACAGAGCGATCTAATATTTCGGAAAGTAAGCATTTTAAAAATTAATCTAATATTTTAGAAAGTAAGCGTGTTACAAAATGTTTTATTATAATAAATAATTAATAATAAATAAATAATAAATCAATATAAAAGAAATTGTACACAAGAAATTTTGTAATTTATTCTCAGATTCTTTCAGCATAAAATACGATGGTGGACCAAATATAAACGAGCTTTTTGCAAAAAAACCATATATTTTTTAAAATCCACTCAAATTTATATTTTTCTTATTTTTCTACATAGCCCCCATCTTATCTATATATTTCCTCCAACGGTCTGGTAATTTTTTAATCCGGCTATCAGAAAAATTTTGCTGACGTATATAGAATCAATAGCACACAAACTGCTGCACCTCCTTGTTCATTGCGAAGCGCTGTTTACCAAGGGCTTCCTTGAGTAGCCCAAAAATACGGAGGTCGCATGGTTACAGATTTAGGCTGTAGGGTGGATGTTCTAGGACCGCCCAGTGCATATCGGCCAGTTTTTGTTGTAATACTGTTGCGGTATGGGGACTGGCGCTGTCATGGAAAAACAACACATTTCTGAGCGGAATACCGCGCCTTTTTGACCGATAGGCAGCTCGAATTGAAATTCCTGAGAGATTTCAAGAACAGTTAAGTGCCAATCGCCTTCAATGAGTTCTCGAACAGCCTCGATGTTTTGCGCTGTGATGCTGGTGCAGGGACGGCGCGGATGGGCAATGTTTTCAACACGTTCTCGTCCTTTCTTAAATTCGTTACATCACTGCTTCACCGGAGCCCATAAAATAATTCTTTCCCCGAACTATGGGAGTAAACGGCGCCGAATTTCAGCAGCATTTACATTTTCGTTGACGAGAAACTTAATAATTACTCGTTGTGCAACTGCGGGGTGTACCTCTTTCTCGCTCATCGTGATTGCTGCTGAGAGTAAGAAGCACGTGGCGCGCCAAAGTAATTACTGTCTTCCACATGACTCCCCTCCACTGTCCAAAACGTGGCAGACCCCTCACGTCGACCGGTGCGCTATTTAAAGAGGCTCGTTTATATTTGATCCACCCTCGTATATGAAATTTCATATAGTTCAGTATTCACTTTTCGATATTTCCATTTATAATTTCTTTACGGAATATTTTTTACGGGATTATTTTAAAATATTTTAGAGTAGCGAGTAAAATCGATTGCTGTAAAAATACATAGAGAAAGCTTAAAAAAATCGTTGCATTTCGTAAATGCATCAATTTAAAATGACTACTGTCATTAATCGATATTTCTCTTTTTCCGAACGTTTATGAAATAATATTCTTATTTTCTGAAATATTAGATCTTCTTGGGACGTATGAAACTTCCTGTGAAAATACGCGCTTGCAAATATACTTTCAGACTTCACGTAGTTTTGGTAACTGCAATATGCACTTTTATATCATACATATATGTAATATACGAATAGTACGCGGAGACAGGTGCTAGATTCAAGCAAATAATTATTCTAATATTCTCCAGTAAATTTTTACTTAGATCAAATAATATTTAAGTGATATTAGCAAATATAGCACGCCCTGGTACGAGGCATCGTTGTGGATGCAGAATCGTTGTTCTTCGTGATGCAAAGAAATGGTAGAAATAGTATTTTAACGGCTGACGGTTTGTTTCAAGCGTCATTATAAAGTTTCTTCATGGTATGTTAACGGACACCGCGAGATAATTATTTGCACTTTCATGCAAATATTGCGTAAAAGATGCATATCGATTGCAGCTCATGAGTGCGTCTATATCTTACGTCGCGCTTCCTCTTTCAATGTGGGGGCAGCAGAAAAAGTCATACGGAGAAGTATAGTCGCGTTTAACGAAGTTAATTAGTATGTTTGCGGAATATGTGTGTACTTAGCTTGATACGTCTCTTTGTAGAAATGTTTAAGTAAATTTGATTGAATAACGTCGATCTTTTCTTCCTCGAGATTATTCCCATTATACTGTCAGTAGCATAAGAGCTTGTTATTCACAATTCTGCCAATAGATATCGTATGAATAAAATATGTAGATGTTAATGTTGGCAATACATCAAGCTAAAATGTTTTGAATGTTAAGTTCGACTTAATTACTGTGTTAACCGTACTTAAACAAAATGAGTGCAGCGTACGCTAGTCGTTTTGAAGCAGTACTTTTGTGTAGTTATCCAAAAGGACTAAAATTGCAGCTGCTGTCCGTTATATGAGAAAGTCTCGGCAGTTCGTCGCGAAGTAGGTGAAGCGTTATAAAGAAACAAAAAATGTCGACGATTTGTCTGAAAGAGGTCGGCAACGCTCTACATCAAAAAGAGAAGATAAAGTAATCGTCAAAGTTTTTGAGAAAAATTCAACTTGTACCTTACGTCAAGCGCAGAAGGTATTATCGAAAAAGCATATAGATATATGTCTGAAAACGATTAAACGTCGATTACTTGCTTCTGGTTACGGCTGGCAAAGTACAAGACTCAAACCGTTTTTAAAGCCATTAGACGTGGAAAAACGCCTACAATGTGCTAAAGTTAATATTGACCGTGATTATTCAAACGCATCTTTACCGACGAAGCTTCGTTTTGGACGTGGGTTTCTAGAACACATGCGTGGGCGATTCGTGGAATTCCGTTAATTCAACGTACTGTAAAACACCCAATTAAAATGCACGTCTGGAAGTTCTTGTGTAAACAAGGTTTTGGTACTTTATACGCGTTCACAGGTAATTTCAATGCAGAGAGAACGATAAAAATTTATAGAAAGTGTTTATTGAAGTCTGTTAAGAGATGGCTTGGCCACAATATCCAGTTCATGGTTATTCCAAGAAGTCAATGACCCCAAACATCGAAGCCGTGCATGTACGGCATGGAAGCGTGAAAATAGTATCATTATGATGGATTGACCCTCATAGTCTTCTGATGCTAACTCGATTGAAAATATGTGAGGGCTGATATAAAGATGAAGATGAAGTAAAAGCGTGTTTTCACTTTGAAGCAATTATCATATCAATTACGTTAGATCTGGAAGTCACTTCCCTAGACTTTTGCAAAAACATTATAGAAAACATGTTTCGACGTTGCTAAACATTAATCGATAACGAAGGAGACTAGACAACATATTAAGTAAACGCATTGAAGCACATGTAACATACTTCAAAGTCATATATTACTTTTTCAAAAATCATTTCATTTCCAGGCGAATCACTGAACACGCTCTTATGACACTGACTGTATGTAATCCGCTTATTAATTAAATATGGAATATTTCACTTTAAAAAGTAATATCAATGTCAATAATAGAACATTAAATCGATCCAAAACTTATAAGTCGATAAATAAATGCGTGATAAATATAAATAAATAAAATATTTTCGCATGAATGAACTATTAAATCAATCTTGACAACACAGATTAAACAAACTTTTCCAGTAGAGACGTTTTCCCTCCACCAAGCGAATACACAAAATGAATGCAATTCATTTTATATCTCCAGAGATACGCTCAGCAATGTGCAGAAAAAACTGTGAGCAATCGAAACTCGACGGTCGTCTTCACGGTTCGACGGCTCGGACAAAAATGAAGACGCGCACCGAAACCGCGCGACAGTCGCGCAATTCTGCACGATAATGAATGCAATAAATAATAAAAACGAGCGTATATTTTCCACCGTGCATTTTGTGCAATTCGAGCTTATCATCGCAAATCCCCCTTTTTATCGCGACTTCTTTAAACGAAGTCGTGAGATTTGCGCAAGAATTTTGTGAAGAAAATAATAAAATCAATAATAATAGACAATAATAATAAGAAGTCAATAAATGCTTCTAGGTAATGAGAGAAAAATCAAAGCCCTCGGCACGACTCACGACAATCGCGGCAAGATCTTTGAGGCGATATGAACTTCGCCGGTCAGCGTTACTACGCAGTTATTCGATTCTTTTTCGATATGACGGAACAGTGGCCATACAACAATTCGATATTTATACAGACTTACAGAAATATAATTTTTATTATCATCGTGTCTCCAGCTATTACCCAGGTAACGTTAAAATTTCTTTCATTTTAATATTTATAAAGGTATAAAGGTTTATTATACTTATACAAGAACTGGAAAATTAATAAGGTGAGAATTTATAAAAAACATATTTGTTTTGAAATTATCTTAAAATATTAACATCGCAACTTTTTACAGTATATGTATATGTTAATTCATATTTTAAATCGGCGATTCGAATTGCTTTAGACATTTCATGCTGGACATTTCTTTAAGTATCTAAAGTATTCAAATAGTAACGAAATTTTCTCGACAGTTCGCGAAATTACACAGTAGAGTACACGATTTCGATCGTTTCCTGTATAATCTGACATACGCAAATCCTTCTCTTATCTATATCTTGAAATTTCTTACTTTTGTCATTTATGGCAACAAGTTTGTAGGTTTACAAATAATTCGAAATCAAATCGCCTATACATACAGCTTAAGCGTTAGAAGACGATTAATTTGATCTAATATATGACATTATTCTGCTCACGTATTTGATCGTTTCGACATCGTTAGGTGAGAGAATTGTTAGACCGAATAAACACGACTGGAATACGCTTAAGGACGGGAAAGAACGCGAATTAATAAGGTGAAACGATTTAATTGGAATGCAATACACTATAGTTTTTATGGTAATTCGCCCTCAGATATTGCGGATAATGTAATGGGTTCGCAAATAAATTTGTTCGGTTTTTTAATCGGAGTAGGTTTACTCGTTCTG
>NW_014554929.1:13529-16471 GCF_001313825.1 Dinoponera quadriceps | reverse complement strand
AACAGACGCTTAAAGCCATCTATTGGAGCCATCGGCAATTACTTTTCGGACAACCCAATAGTTTGACATTGAAGCAACATACTCTTAAAAATCAGTAGTTAACATCGTGACCTACGATATTCGACACTGTAGGCGTTTTATATTTAATTTCAATAAAAACACTTCTGAGGCAGCCAGAACGATTTGTTCCGTTTACGAAGAAGGTGCAGTGAATGAAAGAACGTGCAGAAAATGATTTAGTCGTTGTCGAGAAGGTGATTTCAGTGTCAACGATCAACCACGTTTTGGGCAGCTTTGCAAATTTGAAAATGATAAGCTACAAGCATTACTCGATGAAAACCCGACTCAAATATAAAAAGAATTTGCTGAGTTGCTTGGAGTGACGCAACTAACGCTTTTGGTTCGATTGCACCAGCTGGGAAAAATTCACAAAGAGGAATACAATAAAAATCATCGGTTAACCACGTGCATTTTTTTGCTCGTCAGAGTATGAAAAAAGAATTTTTTGCATAAAATTGTAACTGGCGATGAAAAATGGATTATGTACAATAATCCTAAATGCGAAAAATCATGGGTGGATTTTGGTTAACCGACTATATCAACAGCAAAACCTAAATTCTTCTGCAAGAAGGTTCTTTGCATATGGTGGGGCTAGAAAGGTATGCTGTACTATGAGCTCCTCGAACCAAACAATTAAAACAGAGCTCTATCAACAACAATTAATCTGTTTGAGCGATGCAATTGAGGAAAAACGGCTATTTAAACAAAGCGGTCATAAGATCATCTTGCTCCATGACAACGCTAAGTCTCACACAGCAGAAATCACGAAAGAAACCATTTTAAACTTGGTCTGGGCAATTCTTCCTCACGCAGCGTATTCGCTAGACGTAGCGTCTTCAAACTATCACTTGTTTTGGTCGATGTAACATTCCTTATCGGATACACACTTCGACTTAACCCATTTGCATCATGACTCTACTTAAGTTTTGTGCTCAGACATCAGCGGCGTTCAACTGACGGTTGGCCCGTATCACCGCGCGCGGCCGTATATCGGCAGTTTTATTATTTTCGTTAACTTCTAACAGTACACTCGTTTTTTAGCACACAGTTAACTTCTACAGTAAATGACTTCCGAATAGTTCATAGAGTTTATTTAACCCTTTGCGCTCGAGAGGTGCTTCTCAGGCACCACTGGATATGATGCGACAACTCGAGCGGTGCCTCTCAGGCATCACTCGAATCGAGGCGGCAAATTGAGCGATAACGGTGTTTATTAAGATTTGGCCTAACGAATATCGCTTCACAAGTCTACTCCTAACCTTTTGTGTGTAATCTTATGAGGTAATAGCTACAGAGATGTCTTATCATTTTAAGTTAACTGTAAAAAACTCATGAAATAAGCGGGAGCAGCTAACTCCTCTCGAGTTGCTAGTTCGCTCGAGCAAAAAAGGCCTCGAGCGCAAAGGGTTAACATGTTATTTTTTAAAATGATCGATACATAATGCTATATCGCAAACATTGCATTTAAAAACTGTTTCTTTTCGAAATAACATAGATAAGTATACAACGCAACACTATGATGTTTTGTTCCCCTTTGCTAATGCTAATGTTGGAGGTATCTGTATAGGAAAATGCCGGTCAATATATCGCGTTAACGAATCATTGATAGATGATGCCTCTCTTACTGAAAAACTCGGTCTTTTTTATTGTTTTTGAAAATTATGTAACTGTTTAGTAACATCATGTCTATGAAGTAAAAATATATTTTTTTATAGGCTTTTTTACATCTTCGCATAGTGTGAAATTTGCTTAACGTTTAGTCACCAACATCAACTCCACCCATATTCTTATTGTAATCTATTACTACTGTTGGTTTAACATTTTTTTGTCCGGTATATTGGTTTGTTTTCTCCGTTTCGGCAAAATCTAAGTTATGCATAGTTGTTAATAAAACAACATCTTTTTTATCTCTTCACTTTATGGCTGCCATATCTGTTGTAGAAAATACAACAGCTTCTCCCGAGGCATTTCTTTCCTATTCATTTTCGCTGTTCCACATACGTTTGTTTGCATATTATATAATTCCTGATATAAAGTCGGTAAACTGTACCAATTATCAATAAACTATATCCTTTGTACAGTAGTCTACTCTCTTTTAACAAATTTATCATAACATTTCTGCTAGCAGATCCAGTATTAGTTTTATCTTTTCCTACATATATTTTAAAATTGTGTATGTATCTCGTTTTAGAATCACACAGTTTATAAAACTTAATATCAAATCTCGCTCGTTTAGTTCTGATAAATTATATATAATGTAAACTCTATTTCATTAGTGATTCATCAATCGATATATTTTTATTTGGTACATACATGCGAATGAAATTCTTTCTTATTATTTCAGAAACTTCTCGAATTTTTATTAATGGGTCGTTGGAAATATCATTACTGGAAAAATATAAATTTGTAGCGATAGAGATAAATCGGTTACGGGGTATAACATTCTTAAAATATGGTGTTTCTATGCTTTTATCTTTGGTTCAATAATTCTGAATAGTGGGCTCAGGAACTCATTAAAATGTTTAAAGCAATAAATATTTTTAGTTCATCGTCTGTAACTGGTACCAAATCTGCGTTAGTTGCTCCATATTTATTTATTTCCGAAATTATTTTTCTAACTAGTTCTTCGTTAAAAAATAATTTAAAAACTTCCCTTTTCAACAGATTTTGTGTATTTACAGTTACACCGCTCACGCCTGAAATATCATGTATTGGGTTGGCAAATAAGTTCGTTCGGTTTTTTAATCGGAGTAGGTTTACTCGTTCTGCTATCTCTTTTCCACAGCGCTATCGCACAACGCGTTTGCGCAGTTGAAAAGCGACGTTCCACCTAACCTATTTGTAAACATACGCCGGTTAATACCAGAGTATTGTGCGTACTG
>NW_014554929.1:0-12735 GCF_001313825.1 Dinoponera quadriceps | reverse complement strand
TGTGGGATTATGAAATTGGTAAAAAGATGGCAAGAAGTCATAGAAAAGAATGGTCAATACATTATTGATTAGTATATATTTTGTATATTAAATAAATTATATTTTATACCAGTCAAAAAAACCGAACGAACTTATTTGCCAACCCAATACAATCAGCGTATGATTTTGGGGTTTCCATACGTAATCTCCATTTACAAAACTACCGCGTTGATCAACTTCGCTGTCATCACTTGATGAAATATGACGGATACGTCTTCGAGAATATCCTATTTCTACACTTGAATCCGAATTGTCAAAATAATCAAAATCCATTGGAGTAACTAAATTTTATTTTAATTATAAAATTAGATTATTTTTTTAATTTGGATATAGATTGATACTACTTACTCTTAACGGCAGTTAGAAAGATCTACACAACAAATAACAAAAATAAAATTTGTTAAGAATGCAATGAAAATAGCTCAAATGCTCACAGATTGACAACAAAACGTGAACTGTGTCATTGTGGAATATTCCGCGAGCGGTGATAAAAGAAAGTCGCGGTTCACGGAATATTCTGCACTCGATGATAGGAAACGATCGTCATGTGCGGAATATTCCGCTTACAGATGCAAATGGGTTAATTGAAGACGTTCGAAACTTCGTCGATGATTTCATCGCTTCAAAGCCACCAAGTTTCTATTGCAATGGAATCCGAAAGTTGCTCAATAGATGGTGTAAAGTCATCGATGTTAACAGAGAATATTTCAATTATTAATTAATGTATTCATCTTATTAAAAAATAAAGTCAAAGTTTGCGAAAGAAGGGCACGAATTATTAATTAATTGATATACCTAATAAGAAATGTTGAAAGATTGACATTAAATTAACATAATAAAAATAATGTATTACTCCAGTACTTTCATAACTCCGACAATGTTACAACATTATTACATTGTTTATTTTTTATGTTGCAATTGTTATTGTAGGCATAACAAGATCTGAAAAAATTGATATCATTGAAACATTATTTCATTGTCAGCACGGTTTTTTATCGACTCTTAAAAATAATACGTAAAAAGCGTAAAAAGCAATATTTTTCATTCTGTAAGGGCTAAATTTCGATACAATCATTAATGTTACACTATATGCACAATGTACTATTTGTAACAGTTCTTTATGCAGTTAAGAACTTTCTTTTGTTTTTTCCAGTTGACTCAGGATATTGAAAAAAATTATAAAAAGCAATGTTAAACAATATTATTAATGTTGATGAAGTTGTATTTTGATAAAACAATGTTCCTTTACTATTTTTTTTTAATTTCATTTATGTTTATTTGACATAATCTTGGAATAAAAAAAAATTGTATAGAATATATAACGAAGTAAATTATGTAAGGAACAAAGATATCGGACCATCTATAGACCTTTGTAAAATAAGGCTTTAAATAAAGCTTTAATTCCAGTAATAAATAAAACTTTTTAATTTCAAGATTATATCTTTTGGGAATGTGTTAATAACAACTGATTATTTTCAACTGAAATTTTCAATTATTATTTCTTTTTACAATAAAAGAACATGTTTGTATGAAGTTCAACTTGATCAATATTAATTATATTGTTTAAGATTCTTTGAATAATTTTTTATCTTTATCTTCATTTGACTGTGTTGCGACGAAAGAAAGTTCTTAAAAGCTATTTTATTCAGGTTGGCATCCTTAATCATATTTAAATAAACGCATATAATTGATGAATCCTAAATTACTTATTCCAGTGTAACTGAAGGTGCCCAACTCTTATTAACTATGCCTAATATTTTATCATTACACTTTCTCCAGTATTTTCAGACATTAATCCTTGTTGTAAATGCTTCACCATATCTTGTAGACAAGTGATACGCTTCAGCAAGTCCCGCTTTTGGCAATGGAGTGTGTTAATTTTTTTCCTTTCTTTCCGTTCGTTTCGCTTTTCAAGTGCAATTACCCGTTTAACTCTCCTCGGAGTTACGACGTCAGGAACACAAATTTTAGAAATAAAGCGTGGTTCTGTAACTCTGCGTTTTTTTGGGATGCATACATAATCTTCTTCGAAACCTGAAATTAAAAGGAGCATATTATATATTATGTAGACATTAATTTTATCATTTCAGTTTTCTCGACTTGCAACAAAGAAAAACAAACATTGATGTTTGTATATAATTTCTCAAATTCCAAATTTTAATTTATGGTAATCAGGATTTTATTAACATTATAACTGTAACAAATACCTCCAGTATCATCATCAAGAGCTTCATTGTTGTTCCTATTTTCTTCTGATGATACATATAATATAAGCCATTTATTTTGAAAGTGGCTTAAGTCCATTTGTCAATTTTTTTTGTTGACTGTAGTAACGTGTACAACTTGAAGATAGCTGTCATAAACAATATTTTACGGTTAAGTATATTCAGAGTATACGATAATTTTTGACACATAAATTTTCGCAGTTATTTCAATAATTAAAAACATTACTTTGAAAGTGGCTTAAGTCCAATCCATTATTAATAATGTCCAAAAATACGTCGTAGAAATGTCATTAAAGAAAAATAATTTACTGTTTGTCACCCAAGATTATTATAATGTTATCAAAAAGTGCCGGAAAGGTTATAACTTTATTCTAAATGAAGTGAAACAAGAGGATTTCATATCAACGAGATTTTTGGAGGATGCAATTTTTTAAAGGGTTAAGAATTCTAACAGAGAAACAATAAATTGATTAAAAATATGTTGGATGCGTTTTTTAAGAAAAAAACCATGTAAAATTTTCTATAAGATATCAATGGATGAAAATGCAGAGTTTAAAATTCTGGATTTATTACCACGTCGGAGTAGACCAAGAAAATTCGAAAATATTGTATTGACACCACTTTATAAAAATATAAGACGAATTACAACAGCGAAATACAAGGACATGATGGACTTATTATGATATATACCACCGGAGCACCATGACTTCTTCAAATTCTTCCCGCATACACAAAATGTAGATGAGCAGTAAATTGTTATGTAATTTATATAGTTAGAAGATTTCTTGAATTGCATAAATTGTGTTTTTGAAGTGTTGTAAAGAAATATAAAACAAATTGAGTATTGTTTTTTCAATTCGAAGCATTTTAAATTATGTCGAATGGACTTGGGCTCTTTCAAATTTTATAACAAATCTAGTTGTTAATTTTGAAAGCGGTTTAACTCCATTTGTAGTAAGGACACACATATTATTCACTTAATAATTGCTATTATTTTAATAGGAATTGTAAATTTAACTCTCTTAGATATACTTAAGCAGTGTGACACATTGGTATCCTATATATATATTTTTAATTTTATTGAAACGCAAACTCTTAAATATCTCAATTTAAATATAAATGGACTTAGGTCACTTTCAAAGTAAACGGCTCATATATTCTCATTAATTTTGAACTCTGCGGTTTCCTTTAACAACGTAAATAGTTGATGATACTTCATTTTTACATTTACAATTGTAGTTCATTGTTCATATCATCACTGATTATTTTTCTCTCAGGTGATACATTTTTCAAATCTCCGATGAATAAGTTCTGACATTGGACATCTTCGCCGCTGATGTGCACCATTTCTTGGGCATTTATCACTGATATTCAAAGAACTACTTCTGGAAGTAGTCAGTATACTCCCCCAGTACTATTTTTTTTCTCATATTCTCATCCTTGAAGTGCCTTGAACAAATGTACACCTTTGAGACGTCATCATCTTCGAATAAGTTACAAGCATTCATCCATTTTAAACGAAATTGTCGTTCTCTTAAAAATATAAAAATAACAACCAAATTTTATTATTTGTACTTAGAAAAATGAAATTCCACTTGAACAAATTTAGACAACAGCAAGTCATTAACAAGTCACAGTAAATATTAATCGTTTCACATAACTAGTTCTTTATCTGTGTAAACTAATATTTTCAGTCGCATTAGCCCTTTTCTTACATAAACATTTCCGGGTGCTCATGGCTGTAGCATCTGATAAATGTAACTTGTTCCTGTTGTCATATCAGTAGTCTTTATCTCACATGTGCTAAAATATATTTTATTTTTATATTCACGGAGACGATCAATCCGACGCACGCGCATTATCTTCACAATACACTCAGAAAGAGAGGAAAATACATATTTCTGCACCGTAGTTCCGAAACAGGACTTTTCTCTCACCTTGGCAATATATTAGTATTACATATATGATCCTTGTAGCCGAGCGTCCAAATCGTCTCCGGACCGACCATGCCATTATTATATAAGGTCTAGTAAAAAGTAATCCATTATTTTTGTATCAAATAGGAGGCTTTATTTAACATAGTTACAATGATCCGATTTAGGTCAAATATGCACCGTTTTGTTCGATAAATTGTTGCCATTTCGAAGGTAATTTTATTATGCCTCTCTCATAGAAACCCTCGTCCCTATTGGCAAAAAACTTGGAAAGTCGATTTTCACAAGCTTCTCTTGAGGCGAATTTTTCACCAGCAAAAAAATTCGCCATAGACAGGAACAGGTGGTAATCACTTGGTGCCAGGTCCGGACTATAAGGTGGATGCAAAAGAACCTCCCAACCAAGCTCCCGGAGCTTCTGGCGAGTCACTATCGATGAGTGTGGCCTGGCGTTCTCCTGATGGAACACAATTCCTCTCCTATTGGCCAAAGCTGGCCGCTTCTGGGCGATTGCTTCTTTCAGACAGTCCAATTGTTGACAGTACAGGTCCGAATTAAGAGTTTGGCCGTAGGGGAGCAGCTCATAGTAGATAATTCCCTGCCAATCCCACCAAATACACAGCAAAATCTTCCTGACCGTCAACCCTGGCTTGGCCACCGTTTGCGCCGGCTCATCGCGATTCGACCACGATCGTTTTCGCTTGACGTTGTCGTAATTGACCCACTTTTCATCACCAGTAACCATCCGCTTCAGAAATGGATTGATTTTGTTGCGATTCAGCAGCGATTCGCAGATGGAAATTCGATCCATGAGGTTTTTTTGCGTTAACTCGTGTGGCACCCACACATCGAGCTTCTTTTTAAATCCAGCCTCATTTAAATGGTTCCAAACGGTTTTTTGTGCAATGTTTAGCTCCTTGGCAATCGAAACGGTGCTTACATGACGGTCGGACTCGACGATTTCTATTATTTTATCAACATTTTCAACAATTGGCCTCCCGGAGCGTGGTGCATCTTTGACATCAAAATTATCGGAACTGAATCGACGAAACCAAAATTGCGCGTGATTGGCTCTTACAGTATCAGGACCGTAAACACTATTCACATTTTTAGCCGCCTGGCTTGCGTTTCCGCCTTTATCGAAGAAAAATTGTAAAATATGGCGTATTTTCTCTTTGCTGATGTCCATCTTTGACGCGCTCAAACAATACTGAGTCAAGCAATCACAAAACAGTCTGAGAGGTTTTTTTAGTACGAAATCGTATCTTTCTAACGCCATCTGGCGTAATCCGATCGGACTTATACAACGCGAGATACAGATTAGTAAAGCCCTCTATTGGAAAAATAATGAATTACTTTTTACTAGACTTAATATATTGACGAGATCACCGAACAGAGTGCCCTTAGATATGGGTGATACAGTAAAAAATATCGATATTTCTTATCGATTAGTTTAATGCTATATCATATTTTTAATGTATTGATATTTTTATTTACGACACGTTATCGATAGGAAATATCGATATTTATTACTGTATCGCCTATTCTTAGCGCGCATCCCAGCTATCGCGCTGGGCCATGTTTCTAATGCGCTGAGATTGATTCTTGATCGACACGCACTACCGTACCGCACATCGCGACTCCTCGCACGTGCTACTGATTTATATGTTACAGATCGTGGTCTGTCTTAGCTAGACTGCTCGACCGTATTATCACGCACATTTCACTTTAATAGTTATTGTTTTTTTTATTGTCAAGATACATCATCACTTTTCAAACACATGTTTTGATTTATGATTATCTTTCAAATTCTCTTTTTCAGATCAATTTTTGTGAAACCATGAATAAGTCAGAAATTATCATGTTATTTTCGAATATGAGTTCTATCTTGGAACCAATGCAGCGCATACGGTTCGAAATATCAACATGTTTAGTGTGGATATGTCTAATGAACGCACAGTCGATAGTTTTGGTGTGAATATGGCTAACGAACGTACAGTACGTCGAGAAGTTCTGATTTGGCAGTTTTAAATGAAACAAGTGGACGACCTGAGACCAAAGTAGATAATAATGAGTTGAAAGCTAAGTATAAGTGGATACATCTCAAACTACACGTGAAATAGCAGCAAGGTTTGACGTTACTATTCCAACAATATAGAACCATTTGAAACAAATCGTAAAGAAATTGTATAGATGGATTCCGCATGAATTAAATGAATATCAGAAGAGAAATAAAATAAATCATTTCGAAGCTTGCCTTTTTTTGCTGTTACGGTTTAAAGGCGAACCATTTCTACATTGTATTGTTATATGTGATGAAAAATGGATTCTTTTCGATAATTGCAAGCGTTCGGCACAATAATTAAATAAAGATGAAATGTCGAAATATGGTCTGAAATCGAATATTCACCAAAAAGCTTGCGACGGAAATTTTGATTTCGCCCGAAATTCCGCGGCGGCACGATGATCTTCAAAGACCTGGTGGGTTTTCTTTATAGTTGAGCTCCAGAGACGGTAACGGTTGACCCTCTGATAATTGTCTTCGCGTCTAAGATAGTGCACACTTTGGAAATCGTCAACTGGATCGCGGGCTCCAGTAGTTTGGGATTATACAGAGTCTTCCATTAAGAGGTTTCATTTTAATTTAATAAAAAGAGGAATAAGTTTTTGAAAACATTGAGATATATTTATTCTAATCCAAAATACAGATAATGCGATTAAATGTGGAATACAATATCATCCAAATGGCCGCCTCAATTTTTCTTATAAATAGTAATTCTTTTAAGGAAATTTTCCATCAAGTTTTTGCACAATTGCGGTTTAATTTCGCCAATAACAGTTCGAATACTGTCGTTGAGTGTTTGAATTGTTTGCGGAACATTTGTGTAAGTCTTCTCCTTCATATAATCCCAAAGGAAAAAATCTATGGGTGTCAAATCGCACAATCTGGGCGGCCAATTGAAGTCTCCGTTACGCGAAATGGCACGTCCAAGGAACTTCTCACATAATAATGCGATCGTTTCACGGCTTTTGTGGCACGTAGCCTGCTGAAAATAAACATTGTCTAGGTCCAGTTCTTTAATTTCAGGCCAAAGAAAGTCTGTTAGTATTTCTCGGTAACGCAATCTATTGACTGTGATAGTGTCACAATCATCAAACACAACCATCTTCATTTTCTAAAAAATACGGCCCAATGACGCCGTAAACCCAAAAACCGTACCAAACTGTTACTCGTTGCGGATGGAGAGGTTGCTCGTCAATTGCTCTTGGGTTTTCAGTGCCCCAGATACAGCAATTTGCTTATTGACATATCCTTGAAGGTGGAGATGGGCCTCACCGCTCAAAATAATTTTCTTGAAAAAATTAGAGTCAATTGCTTGCATTTCCAATATCCAATCGACGAACATACGGCGTTACCCATGGCCCGTCGGCTTTAATTCTCATGTCAGTTGGATTTTGTAAGCATGTAGGCTAAAGTCGTTGTGCAAAATGCGATGCAGGCTGGTTTGTGTAATGCCTAATTACTGCGAACGTCTCGCAATAGACAACCAGGATTTTCCGCGACACTTTCAGCCATAGCAGCAGCGTTTTCGATTGATCTGACTGGTAGAGCACGGGTTGGGTTTTTATCATCGCTAACTTGGCCGAGACGTTCAAATTTATCGATTGCTGGGCGATTCACAATTGCTGGACGAGAAGGTGTTTCTCTGCGACCGAAACTGGTACGGATTGTGCGAATTGTCTCCGTGAAATTTTCACCGTGTTTGTAGTGAATTTTCACTATTTCTATCCATTGCTGAAGCAAATATTGATCCATTGTTATTAACTGCACAGTTTTTACTTAGAGTACAGTTTTTACAACTGTCAAATATGACAACTCCATCTATAACAGGTACAAAATGCCGCGAAACTTAAAATGAAACTTCTTAATGGAAGACCCTGCATTATAGTTGGCAAGTAGTCGTGAGTTTCAGAAAACCGTCCTTCGTACGTGCGGGAATTGAAATCTCGACTGCCAGGAATGAGGAGACACGTGATTGGTTAAAATAAAATATATTCAGAACATATAATACGCATTACAATCTAATTCTTTTTATCGTTGCTCGATTATATTTCGACCACTCGAGTCCAACTTTTTCCACTCGGTGGATATTCTATGCACGTACAAAAATCATGTCTAAGGCCGAATCTTTATTGCCGCTAACCCTCGATTTCACGCCCTCGTTCGCGGAATTCCGCTCGTTTATACTCACGTATTCTCACGTATTCTCGCGTATTCTCACGCGCTCGCTTTCCCTTATGCGGCTATTGGACTCGATTACTCCCGCTCAATTTTATTCGCGTTGTACAAAATTTTAATAACCGACCGCGATGGTGGCGATTAATTACAAAATGAGGCGATCTTACCAATACGCTTCCCGTCGGACCCTTTTGCACTGTTTCACTCAATGCAGCCACTCCTTCGCTTGTACCGATTTCCTTCGATGAACTTCTAATTATTCAAGGCTCTCTCTCTCTCTCTCTCTCTCTCTCTCTCTCTCTCTCTCTCTCTCTCTCTCTCTCGCGACCTCTAGCCGGCTCTGGGACGCCTATGTGACTCGTGTAGAACTGTCGTTCGAGTAACTCTCGCGGGGTTATTAGTCCGGGTGACTCCGAGAGCCCGGGAGATACTGTCAGGCTGTTCTTCATCTCTTCTTCCTCTTGTCCTCCGCAAGCGATTATCGCGCGACATCGCGTTATTGCTTCACAATATCGGAAACGAAGCTTCTTCTAATACTCACGAGTTGTCACCACGAGTTCCGTGAGTCGTTCTTATTCTTCCGTCCTATCCCTTTTCCTGGCTCGATGTCCTTCCCCTTCGGGGTCCGTCCGGAAGTAAAAGAACACAGTCTAAGGGACGTGAGGATTGCCTCTATGTCCTGTGTGCAGAAAGCGCACACAACGCTGTGCCACCATCTGGGACATTCGCTACATAGTCAGTTGGTTCGACTTCGCTCGCTTCTTCCTATCTTTTAGTTAACCGCGTTATCGCCTTTGGAAAAATTAAATCGCGAACATCCGCTCTCCGATTATCCTTGTGATTGGCGCTTAAAAGTTGCCAGGTCACAAGCTAATGGTGTCTGTTTGGTAGTCCAGCGCTGGTATTATCCACTACAGCTTCATGAAACCTGGTTAACTGATTGCAGTGGATATCTATTGCAACCAATTGGATAAAATGATGGGGGAGTTTGCGATTAAGCAGCCGAGATTGATCAATAGAGATAGATCAATCCTCTTGCAAGACAACGCTTGATCACATGTCGCACAAACAACGCTGCTCAAACTACAGGAGCTGGACTTGGAAATTTTCTATCACCCACCGTATTCAGCAGACTTTGCACCGATTGTCACTTCTTCCAGGCATTGGATCACTTCTTGCGAGGAAAAATATTCAATTCTCAACAAGCTGTAGAAAATGCGCCTTTCGCGATTTCATTGCCTCTCGCTCTTCAGGCTTCTTCGCTGCTGGCACAAACAAGCTGCCATTAGGATGGCAACTGTGGCAATAGTTTAGGCACATACTGCGATTAATTATATCGCTTCTTATTTGAGACGTAATAAATCAAATTTCTGATTTGAAATCGGGCATTTCATATTTAATGACCTAATAATATGTTATATTCACATACAGCTTAGAATAATCATTTTATTTGTTTTATCGCATATACGTCTACACTTTTTCCACCGAATCCGGCATCTGACAAGCATAATCCGCAGCGACTAATGCATGTTATTGATGCTAGAATGAGACTTTACAAAGCCGTTACAAACTTTACGAAGTTGTATTTCGTTGAACTTGCAATGGTACTGAGCGAGAGTGACAGATGTCCAAAACTAATATTTGATGACGATGTTTTTGGTTGACTTGGGTCGGACAGCGTTGTAAGTGAATTGTGAATTTACTTCTCTCTATTCACATAGATAAAATTTTAAATTTTTAATGTTTTACACGGATAAGATTTAGAATTTTTAATATTTTATATGGATAAAATTTCAGAATTTTTTATGTTTTATTATTAGAAAATTGACAATAAATTAATATTGTGGCATTATTTTGTGCACATACCGATATTTCTGTACAACATCGATATACAATGAGGTTTATAATAAGATTCAACAAGTTAGTCTTGGACACCGATTTACTGATCACAAATATCATTCGAATAATTACATCCGGTATTCCGGTGATGCAGATATTCACAAGTGTTTGATCACGTAACATCTCAGCACAGAAAGGTTGCAGGAACATTGCATGGATATTACATGAAAACATTGTAATATTTACACATATACGAACATTTGGGTAATGTTAGTGCAACGTTGCCACAAGATTGTAATAACGTTAAAATATCCGTCCTCAAAAACATCGTAATAAAATATTATAGCAACGTTTGCATTGCAATATTCAGAAAACATTGTCTATAAAGGAGAAGCAGCTTGACTGCCTACCTATCGATAATACTTCGTATGTTTTTTCGTATAACTGCGTAAATTCAATCTCGAGTGGTGGCCAGATAGTCACCCATTCATTTAGTATAATCGACATCGCTTGACCTCGATGATCGGACGGCGGGCAGAGTCCAACGATTATAACAATATCTTTGTCACTATACCTTATGTTGACAAAAGTTTTTCTATGCTATACAGGGTCCCAGAATAATCGATGCGGAATTCATCAGAAGATTCTTGGTACTAAACAAAACCATTTTTGGCACATCAAAATTTTGCTTTTTAATTCTTTTCAAAAAGAACTATTCAAAGTTGTCGAATTATCGTATTAGGTTGCGCTTGAGTTAAAAGCGGAACAACGAGATATCATGTAAATTGTTTTTCTTCTATTTCATTAAAGCTTTTATCACACAACTATGTATTAGGTTGGCAAGGATGAAATTTGTAGTTAATAATATTGCCAACTGTAACAGCTTATTATTTGATATTGGCTTAATATATTACCGTTATGTTTTTTTGTTGGAAAGTTACATATCTCGCCTATTTAAAGAAATCATTGTAAGCTCTAAAATATATTGGAACTTTTTTTTTTAATTAATTTTGTTGAAAATAGAATGGTCGGAAATTCGCACTATTATGAAGTATGAGTTCTTACGTGGAATTACGGCATCGCAGACCACATGAAACATTAATAGTGTATTTGGCTCTAGTGTTACTACGCAGCAGACAGTATCAAATTGGTTTGCCAAATTTCGTACAGGTAACTTTGACCTCACAAATGAGCCACGCAGTCGCCCAGAATCAAAGGTCAATAATGACGAACTAAAGGTGACCGTTGAGTCTGACCCATCTCAGAGTGCCTATGAATTATCGTTGAAGTTTGGTATTAGCAAACAAACAATATTAACTCATTTAGCTCAAATCGATAAAGTAGATAAGTGAGTTCCACATGAACTGAATGAAAAACATAAACAAAAGCATTTGGCAGCTTGCTTGATGTTGCTTTCTCGTCATCTGATCCATTTTTGAATCGAATTGTCACTTGTGATGAGAAATAGATCCAATATGACAATCGCAAATGTTCAGCACAGTGGTTGGACAAGGATGAATCACCAAAACACATTCCAAATCGCAATATTCATGAAAAGAAGCTGATGGTGAGTGTTTGGTGGTCTAGCGTAGGTCAATTATGATCCATTATGATTTCATGAAACCTGGCTCATCGATCACAGCAGAAATATACTGTAACCAACTGGACGAAATGATGCAAAAACTTAAAGAAAAACAGCCTAGATTGGTCAACAGATCTACTCCTATCTTATTGCATAATAACGCTAGACCACACAATGCACAAATGACTGGCAAAACTACAGGAATTGGAGTTGGAACTTCTTCATCATCCTCCATACTCACCAGACTTAGCCCTCACTGACTACCACTTCTTCCGCAATTTGGACAACTTTTTAATAGGAAAACAATTTAATTCTGACAATGCTGTAAAACTGGTCTTCCAGGAATTCATTGACTCTCGTCCGCCAGGGTTTTATACCACCGGCCTGAACAACCTGCCGCTTAAATGGCAAAAGTGTATAGACAATATGGGTGCATACTTTGATAAAAAAAATAATTTTTTACATTTGTAAGTTATCAACCAACTTTGCCTTTTTTTCTACAAATTTCATCCTTGACGACCTAATATATTTGAATTTATCGCTATTTTGAATAAATATAAGTATAAATATTTACATAATTAACTTGTATGAATTATGTGCCACTGGTTTTGTCCAAGGACACAAACATTTCTTAATTGTTGGAACAATATTTATGTAAAAAAGTTTACCAAGTGTATGCATAAGTTTTTTCCGATTTAACTAAGAGATGGTGCCAGCGAAAAGTACGCTGCGTATTAATTTGACACATATGTCATTTTGTTCGTCTGACATTTAAAACTACAAACACATACAAGTTGAGTCCGCCAGAAACTAGCGTCTTTGTTTTGTCGTTCAGTGATCATGTCGAGTTTTGTGCCTGAAAAAGAACATTTGCGG
>NW_014554928.1:0-2688 GCF_001313825.1 Dinoponera quadriceps | reverse complement strand
ACGCCATCTATTGCACCTCCGCACGAACTTTTGCACTCACCCAATAATACTAAATGGATAATTGAATTTGTTATCAAATTTTATTTTAACAATTTGAAAGCTAAGAAAACAACAACGTAGTTTTTCGCATTTGTATTCATTATCAATAAAAGTTTTTAATACATTTCTTAAATGCAAAATTTGTCTGCAAAATAAAATTGCAAGTTTATCTGATGCCCATTTTGGCCGTTATACTCATCCCGCCGGAAAAATTTTAAAATCCTTCTTCTTCCAATTTAAATCAATTTATAATTATTTTAGCGAGCCTGCAGTATGGAAAGCAGCAAACGGTACAATCCATATGTAAAAGTCCTTCCAAAGGAAGAAATTGTGATCTCTTGTATTTCAGGACGGTTTCCCAATTCTGATAATATGAAACAATTACAAGAAAATCTTTTCAATAAAATGGACCTAGGTTCCGATGATAGTCGACGATGGAGTAATGGTATATAACAATATACACTATTGGCATAAAAATTCAAAAGATAAAATATTAATCCTCTGCTATTTCATTTGAGAAATTCAATCGATTATATACTAAGTATATTAAAGTAAATGTCCGGAATTTTAGTGGTTCATTACGATATGCCGGCTCGATCGGGACTTATTAACCATGACCAGAAGTTCGACGCGCAATTTTCCAACATGACATCTTCGGAAGCGCACGCCACTGATCCTATGTGCAGGATGTTGCTTGAACATACACACGAAGCGATTATTGATACCGGTGTAAATCCTAAAGAATTAAGAGGAACAAAAACCGGTGTCTTCATAGGATCATGTTACTCTGCGACAAGAAACATAATTACCTTTTACAGGCCTGAAGTAAAATATTTAACGATATTTAAAATATTTAGGGAAGATATTTCGGTCGGTTGAATATTTCATAAACGAAGCATTTTATATGATAATAATGTTACAAGTATAAAATATATTTAAACAACTTTCGTTTAAACTTTATCGACGTTATATAAACGGCTATGTAGCGGAAATATTTGGCCATCCTGGGATTTTTTATGTACGCACGCAATACAGAGAGAAAGATACTAGAGAAAAATTTACATGATATTACATCTTTTCTTGCGATTAGGCAGCTGGATACCCAATTGTCGGATGTAGTCAATACTTGTTAGCCAACAGCATTTCTAACTGGCTTGGCCTTAATGGACCATCTTATGCCTTGGATACGGCTTGCAGTTCAAGCCACTACGCCATGGCGGAAGCTTACAGAATGATACGAAGTGGAGAATGCGACGCGGCTATCATGGGGGGCGCCAACATATGTCTGCATCCCTACATTTCACTTCAATTTTTTCACCTCGGTAAAGTTATACTTAAGAACCTCTTTGTTCATTTGCATCTAAACTTTATAACGGTAAGAACTCTTGACATTTTTGTTATTATCAATCAATTCAACAATTTAAGGTGTTCTCTCTAGTGATGGTTATTGCAAGCCATTTGATGTTTCTGGTACTGGTTATATGCGCAGTGAAGCTATAGCGATATTGTACCTCCAAAAGGCAAAGGATGCGAAACGAATCTATGCTACCTACGTCTACGCTAAAACCAACTGTGATGGCTTTAAGCATGAAGGCATTACATATCAACACCTTCTTACAACATGCAGAAGGAGTTATTAGAAGAATTTTATGATGATTGCGGTGTTACACCCGAAATGCTTTCCTACATGGAGGCCCATGCAACTGGTACTACGGTAGGAGATCCGGTAGAAGTAGACGCTATCGATCAAGCATTATGCTTAAAAAGGACCAGTCCTTTATTAACGGGGTCGGTGAAATCGAATCTTGGCCATTCGGAGCCTTCCAGTGGTCTCTGTCAAGTGGCAAATGTATGTGAATATATGTGAATATATTTTTTTAAACAGTGGCTTTAAAAGTTAAACTACGTGTATGTAATAATGTTTAAAATATATTTTTAAACATAATCAATCTATAGTTATGGTTCTATTGTTTCTGTTATAATTAATATATCAAAACGGTTTGAAGGTGTTAATAGCGATGGAAACAGGTATAATTCCACCAACTGTACACTTTAAAACACAGCGAAAAGAACATACTCCCATAATTGAAGGTAGATTAAAGATTGTCACAGAACCTACTTCTTGGGAAAGTGGTTACGTTGGTGTTAATTCTTTCGGATTTGGTGGTGCAAATTGTCACGTACTGTTGAAATCGAATCCTAAAAATAAAATCAACAACGGAGAATCAGACGGTTTGCCGAGACTTGTATTTGTATCTGGTCGTACTGAGCAGGTTGTAGAAACTCTTTTAAATGATGTAAGTTTGTATATTTTACGTTTTTACTTTGCGCACTTAAAGTTAGAGAAAAAATAAGGGGAGAATTATTGGTAATACAAATAAGTTTCCGCCGTTTTTTAAATAAAAATTATCAATTTATTGTAAAAAAAATGTACTTTACATTTTATTCAAAATATTGTCCGTCACTAACTACTACTTTTTGCCATCTTTCTAACAGCATTTGGATGCCACGTCGAAAAAACTCTTTACCTTTTTAGGCTACCCCTTGAATCGACTCAATTTTTGGCTTCTTCATAAGAAGTGAAGTGCTGCTCGACCAGGGCCATCGACCGGAACAAGTGGTAGTCTGAAGGAGCAATGTCTGGTGAAT
>NW_014554927.1:4392-4653 GCF_001313825.1 Dinoponera quadriceps | reverse complement strand
AAAGAAGCCATTGCGCTTCAATTGATTGTCCCAAAGATCTTCATTAGCTAGCCGGCATTAAATCACACGACACTTGACAAATTGTTAACTTCAAACTTTTATAACTCGAAAAGTATTTAACGAAAAAATAGTTTATAATAGTGTTTTGGAAAGCTCTCGATATAAGATATAAGGATATGCAATAAAATGTAGGGAGATCGATTAAAAAAAATAAAGTTGACTTTGAAATGACCTTGAACATAGTGTATTCTTCATAAGATA
>NW_014554927.1:4002-4288 GCF_001313825.1 Dinoponera quadriceps | reverse complement strand
GGCGGTGCGAAAATGACAGAAAGGATTAATGAGGTATAGAACGGTATAGAATGATTATTCAGAAGAAATTGATAGTTACAAATTACAAAAAATCTTCTGTCTTTGCGCAAACGTGTATGACATTAGAATGTTGAATGACTATCTTGTGAAAACCTTTGGAAATATCAAGAAAATATTGTTAATAGTGGGTCTCTTTTAGTGAGATTACAATTTGTAGTAAATATCTCACAGAAAAATTCACATCTATTTGTATGTACTGCACCACATTTGTATTATAAATTTTACC
>NW_014554927.1:0-3783 GCF_001313825.1 Dinoponera quadriceps | reverse complement strand
ATTAATTTTCTTCCAAATGTGTCTCCAACTTTGTTTCTTTGGTCGCTTTTTCTTTCAGGAAATAACGCAAACAGCTGTATTGTGTACACTCTGTTTTCTGTACTCGTGAGAATCCTTGGAAATATGAAGAATGTAATGTTAAATTAGAATCTTCTTTAGTGAGAAAAAGTTATGTAGTAAACATTACCCAAAAATATTCATCTCTCGTTATATCATATTTCGTAGTATTTGTAAAATTTCAGCCGAGCTGCAATTGAACTTTCGTTAAGAGAATATAATTAAATTTATGATTATAATTAAAACAAATTATACGTGAGATAGTAAAAATTAGTTTAATGACATTAATTTTTTCCCACCTAATTTGTAACAAATCTCCATCATAAAATATAATTCAGCGCAATTTGTAATTCCACATATCATAATATTTGCATTGTCAGTAATAAGTTGAATATGTTGTAAAGAAAGATATTTCCTCCAAATCTGCTTCAAACTTATTTATACCCCATGATTTCTCTTCCAAAACACATGTGTCGTACAAAAGCCTTCTGAAACATTGTCGTGCAGTGGAACCGCGATGAATGAGGTATGATATGAATTATTATATTATTATGACGACTGATCCAATCAAATAGAGCAACATATAGTTATAAATTATTATCTGAATCGAGAACATTTCTACCATTTCAAATTTTTGCGACAAACTACGATATAAAAATAAAGTTATAGATTGTCCTTGCGCTGCTGCATTTGTGATCAAATTCTTTCCGGCCTAACACCTGAGAATAATTCAAACAGAAGTGAATCAATTTCCATAACGTTATATATTGCTACTGTAGTCAATCCTATCAAATCTTGATGACAATGTTATGACAAGTTTCCAGACATTGATTTATAAATACACAATTCTTCTTTAATATTTCTTATTGCATCTTTTCGTTCTGAGTTTTGCGTAATGTTCATATAATACGGTTCAAGATGTTTATTTAACCTGTTTCGGCCCAAATGACATAATTTTTAAGTTCAAGTTTGAATCAATCCACATCNCGAAAAATTTTTTTAAATAACTGTACCCTACGTTTTTGAAAGTACTCTTTCGAATGGTGATAGATAGAAATTAAAAAATAAATTGTTAAGCATGGAAAAATCGAAAATATAAATAGAAACGTGTTTTTTCGATACAATATCTAGTTAAAAAAAATTTTTCGACATCTGTAAACTTTTTTATACTTCTCAAACTAGTTTAGATGTTGGAAAAATGGTCATCCGTTCACGATTTCTTCTCAAACTGGTATAGATGTTGGAATAATGATCATCCGTTAACGATTTAACGTAAAGAAACGCAAGATTCACTCTCAATTCACGTTAATTCGCCTATTACACGCAAACCCGCAAGTTTCGCCAGCGGATGGATTTCTTTTATTTTTTCTCATGGAACTAGCGTATTTGGTCGAAAAGATTCAAGCCGAAACGTGAATTTGTGTTAGTTCACGTTTTCTGATGTAGAATCGAAAGAAACGCTCGCCGCTTGAAATCCTCGAGGCTGCCGCATAAAAATAACGTAATAAAGATGAATATTTCATTCACACTCTTCAGCTCGCATCCGTTCACGATTTAACGTAAAGAAACGCAAGATTCAGTCAACATTCACGTTCCTTCGCTTATTACGTGCAAACTCGCAAGTTTCGCTCGAAGTTTGATTTTTTTTAACTTTTTTGGTGGAACTAGCGTATTTGGTCGAAAAGATTTAAGCCGAAACGTGAATTTTCATTAGTTCACGTTTTCTGATGTAGAATCGAAAGAAACGCTCGCCGGCTGAAATCCTCGAGGATGCCGCATAGAAATAACGTAATAAAGTGAAATATTTCAATCACACTCTTCAGTTTGCATCCGTTCACGATTTAACGTAAAAAAACGCGTTTCACTCGACATTTACGTTACTTCGCCTATTACACGCAAACTCGCAAGTTGCGCCAGAAGATTGATTTCTTTTACCTTTATTGGTGGAACTAGCGTATTTAGTCGAAAAGATTCAAGCCGATACGTGAATTTTCATTAGTTCACGTTTTCTGATGTAGAATCAAAAGAAACGCTCGCCCAGGGAATTCCTCGAGGCTGCAGCGTGGAAATAACGCAATAAAGATGAATATTTCAATCACACTCGCCAGTTTGCATCCGTTCACGATTTAACGTAAAGAAACGCAAAATTCACTCGACATTAACCTTACTTCGCCTATTACACAAAAACTCGCAAGTTTCTCCAGAAGATTGATTTCTTTTACCTTTTCCCGTGGAACTACCGTATTCGGTCTNATCACACTCGCCAGTTTGCATCCGTTCACGATTTAACGTAAAGAAACGCAAAATTCACTCGACATTAACCTTACTTCGCCTATTACACAAAAACTCGCAAGTTTCTCCAGAAGATTGATTTCTTTTACCTTTTCCCGTGGAACTAGCGTATTCGGTCTAAAAGATTCAAGCGGAAACGAGAATTCCCATCAGTTCACGTTTTCTGATGTAGAATCGAAATAAACGCTCGCCGGCTGAATCCTCGAGGCTGCCGAATAGAAATAACGTAATAAAGCTGAATATTTCAATCACACTCTTCACTTTGCATCCGTTCACGATTTAACGTAAAGAAACGCAAGATTTACTCGACATTTACGTTCTTTCGCATATGACGTGCAAACTCGCAAGTTTCGCTCAAAGTTTGATTTATTTTACCTTTTTTGGTGGAACCAACGTATTTGGTCGGAAAGATTCAAGCCGAAACGTGAATTTTCATTATTTCACGTTTTCTGATTTAGAATCGAAAGAAACGCTCGCCGGCTGAATTCCTCCAGGCTCCCGCATGGAAATAACGCAATAAAGATGAATATTTCAATCACACATTACAGTTTGCATCCGTTCACGATTTAACGTAAAGAAACGCAAGATTCATTCGACATTCACGTTGTTTTGCTTACTACACGCAAACTCGCAAGTTGCGCAAGCGGATGGATTTCTTTCACTTTTTCTCATGGAACTAGCGTATTTGGTCGAAAAGATTCAAGCGGAAACGAGAATTCCCATCAGTTCACGTTTTCTGATGTAGAATCGAAAGAAACGCTCGCCGCTTGAAATCCTCGAGGCAGCCGCATGAAAATAATGAAATAAATCTGAATATTTCAATCACACTCTGAAGTTTGCATCCTTTCACGATTTAACGTAAAGAAATGCAACATTCACTCGACATTTACGTTCTTTCGCATATGACGTGCAAACTCGCAAGTTTCGCCAGAAGATTGATTTCTTTTACCTTTTATGGTGGAACTAGCGTATTTGGTCGAAAAGATTCAAGCCGAAACGTGAATATTCATTAGTTCACGTTTTCTGATTTAGAATAGAAAGAAACGCTCGCCGGCTGAATTCCTCCAGGCTCCCGCATGGAAATAACGCAATAAAGATGAATATTTCAATCACACATTTCAGTTTGCATCCGTTCACGATTTAACGTAAAGTAACGCAAGATTCACTCGACATTCACGTTGTTTCGCTTACTACACGCAAACTCGCAAGTTTCGCAAGAGGATGGATTTCATTTACTTTTTCTAATGGAACTAGCGTATTTGGTCGAAAAGATTCAAGCGGAAACGAGAATTCCCAACAGTTCACGTTTTCTGATGTAGAATCTAAAGAAACGCTCGCCGACTGAATTCATCGAGGCTACCGCGTGGAAATAACGCAATAAAGATGAATATTTCAATCACACTCCCCAGTTTGCATTCGTTCACGATTTAACGT
>NW_014554926.1:0-1121 GCF_001313825.1 Dinoponera quadriceps | reverse complement strand
CACGTAAACTCGCAAGTTTCGCCGGGGGGGAAGGTACCACTTCTCTTTTCACACTCTAATAATATATTCCCTGCCTGCCCAACCTATGTCAAAAAATATCATTTTTCCGAGAACCCGGTAAACTAACTCACCCAGAACTCATCCAGACCTCATCGTGAACTCGTCCCTGTCTCATCCTGACCCCACTTTGACCACGTCTGTCTCATGTTATGTTGGGTACGCCCCGAAGGCGGCATGGAACAAGTAAATAAATATATAAATAAGTAAATATGTAAATAAAATAAAATAAATGAAATAAATAAATAAACAAATAAGTAAATAATGAAAATAAAATAAAATAGAAGAAAATAACACAATATAGCAACAAAAAACTTAATTGTTAAAAAGATCTAAAGAAAGAAAAACGACCGATAAATAGATTTTTAAAAATCCCATGAATAAAAAGAATGTTATGCCGTTGTTTCACATATGTACCACGAATAATTAAAAATATGAAGCTACAAAAATTTAAAAATTATAAAGAACCAAAAAGCAGAAAAAAAACGAAAAAAATTATAAAACAGCTTAGAAAGAAAAGCATTAAATAGAAGAACGATAAGTCGTCGTTTCACATATATTACGAATTAATGTCCAAAAATGGAGCAACAAATAGAGTAAAGTTTAAAAAGAGCGAAAAAAAAACAGAATAGAAATTAAANCAGAATAGAAATTTTTAAAAAAATTAGAAAAATTTCAATAGCAATGTGGAAATAAGTAACTTAAATAAATAGGTAACAAAAAAATATGTAATACTTCACTTTGTAGAGAATTAGTAGCCCGAAAGCAAGAATGACCGTGGTTTTTAAGGGAAACCGGCTGTAACCTTCGAACGAGTGAGGTTAGGGGGTTGGGGCTGTGTTCGTTAGAAAGACTGAAAAAATGTGCGTCGGTCCACGCACCCCCGATATATTATTAGCAATCGTGGCAGAGTGGTGAGACGTTCTCCATTCCATAAACGCAACTTCCAAAAATACAGCGCTTCAACGGGCGGTAGTGGAAGGGTGGGGTGAGTGTTACTGATTGCGCTTCCCAGGGGCAGCAATGTCCCCTCAGACACCAATCTTACCACAACAATGGGTTAC
>NW_014554925.1:0-571 GCF_001313825.1 Dinoponera quadriceps | reverse complement strand
TGCGGACGTGCCGCGATGGCTCGACGAGGTCGCATCGGCCCGAGGGGGTAGTGAGCGACCGGGTGACGATGAAACACGCGTCGTACACGAATCGACGCCGAAAGAACCGAGAGAAAGGGAGGACGAGGTCATCCCCGCTCCGTTCGGAACTCGTGTATAATTTATCGGTCGATCGACTTCGATCGTGCCGCCGCGCGATTCTTATTGTCCCTCTGTCGCTCGTTCACGTGCCTGACCTAATAATGCGCATCTTCACGTTCGACACGTGGCTAAATATGACACGTGTACTTGCGCGCTGCAGCTGCGCTTAGTATTAATTGATACAGTTAAATCGGAAACCCCGAATCAGAAAGAGAGAGAGAGAGAGAGAGAGAGAGAGAGAAAGAGAGACTCGGTCTTCAGCTAACATAGATTCCGTGTATTTAGCGGAAGCAGGCGGAATAGGATGGGTAGAAGGAGGGAGATGAGAGATGCACGGGAAGGAGGCTGAGAGAGCTCATTCAGAAATACGTGAGGCGAAAATTATTCATTGGAATGTCGCGATAGTTTGGTAATTACCGCCACTAAATGA
>NW_014554924.1:0-2197 GCF_001313825.1 Dinoponera quadriceps | reverse complement strand
GAAGGAAAGTATATGACAAACAAAATCATAACAATCGTAATTAGAAAATTCTACGAGTTACGTATTATTCAAAGTATGTAATATTCAGATTACTCAAGATTAAATTTAAATTTCAAATTATAAATAGATTCGTTTGCATACAGTAATTTAATATGTGCAGCTTTATTTGCAGCAATATTACAGTACTATAAATAACACTTTTTGCTTCTGACTCATGATACATCCTAATTTGCGCAGGGGTCTTGCTATTATTTCGGTACTTATTTTTAGTAAATTGTGGATCATCATTTTAATAAAGCGAACATTTAATATATATATTTATTTATCGCCGAAATCACGCGATGATTGCAAATAAATAATTGCAGCATTATGTGCCTCTAACGTAAACGAGTAAATGCATTAAATCTTTGTCTAACTAAACAGATGACTGTATGTAGCTCTTGCTCAAACACTCTCGCCACCAGACGCTCACTCCTCCTTCCTGGGATCTCGCCATCTGTTCCGGCAGCTTCGCTCGCTTGCTATCGCGTTGGGACGTCTATCTTACTTGCCGTCGTGCCGCACAGTGACGAGCAGAGCTCGTTAATTAGTGCAAGAGGCAGGCGTCGCAAGGATATGTCGCACCGATTGATGCGACGTTCTCCCAGCTAGATCACGCGTATCAGGAATGCTCGCGGGAGCCCACGTCTGGAGTTGTTATTTCGACGTTTGCTTGCCCTTGTTCTCTTCCGGGACGACTTTCGGCAACTGCTGGGCTTGCAGTACTTGAAGGAATTCCTTTAAGCCCTTCTGTAGAGATCCTTCCTCGCATGCTCTGCGACTGGGTCGCAGGGCCTTACATCTTTCTTGACGCAAGGTGGCCGTCTCCGCTGTCCGTCGTCAGCCGTCCGTCTGGGAAAACATCTCCCCGCGTCCATCCGCGTGTTGCTCTAGCCGTTCCTTCAGCATCCTCGCCCTCTTTCGCCCTTGGCTTTTCCCGGCAACTCCTATTTCTTCCATTTTCCTACGTCCGGCGCACGTGCGGGTTCACCATGGATGACCTTATACGAGGGTAAATCAAATATGAACGAGCCTTGTTAAATTGCGCACCTATCGGCGGCGTGAGGGTTCGGCAACGTTTTGGACAATGGGGAGAGGTCATGTGGAAGGCAGTAATAACGTTGGCATGTCACGTGTTTCTTATTCTCAGCAGCAATCACGATGAGCTTGAAAGAGGTGTACTCCGCAATTGCACAACGTTTAATTATTAAGTTTCTCGTTAACGAAAATGTAAATGCTGCTGAAATTCGGCGCCGTTTACTCTCAAAGTTCGGAGAAAGAACCCTTTTACGGGCTCGGGTGAAGCAGTGGTGAAACGAATTTAAGGAAGGACGAAAGCGTGTTAAAAACATTGTCTACCCGCGCCATCCCCGCAACAGCATCACAGAGCAGAACACCGAGTCTGTTCGAGAACTCATCAAAGGCGAACGGCATTTAATTGTTCTTGAAATCTCTCAGAAACTTCATTTGACTTTCAGTTCAAGCTGCCTATCGGTCAAAAAGGCGCAGCATTTTGATTAGATGTGTGTTGCTTCTCCATGACAACGCCAGACCCCACACAGTAGTAACATAACAAAAATTGGCCGATATATACTGAGCTATCCTAGAACATCCATCCTAAAGCCCAGACCTTTCAACATGCGACTTTCATATGTTTGGGCCACTCAAGGAAGCCCTTAATGGATNAGGTGCAGCAGTTCAGATGCAATTGGTTTGATTCACGTACGCGAACTTTTCATGATACCGGAATTAAAAAATTACCTGACCGTTGGATGAAGTGTATAGAAAAGATGGGGGACTATGTAAAAAAATAAGGAAAATATAAATTAGAAATGATTTTGAAAAATATATGGTTTTTTTTTGCAAAAGGCTCGTTTATATTTGATCAACCCTCGTATAATCTATGAATCATTATAGAATGACTCGTCTTCGTCTTACATTTCGTGAATTTTATATTTTGTTTCTGTTAAAGACTCTCGGGTAAATCTGAATGATAACATTTGTATATTAACAGTGCGCGTGCACGCGCGCGCGTATGTGTATGTGTATATATATATGTGGTTGTATACTTTTTATACCATTACATAAACATTTTATACATGCGTAATTTGGATTATATTTAAATTGATCCAAACCTACTAAAAATTGGTGTCATTAT
>NW_014554923.1:0-390 GCF_001313825.1 Dinoponera quadriceps | reverse complement strand
ATATCCAGTCCTCAAAATTAAATAACCTTTGAATGACCTTCAAGGTCAAACATGATTTATGGCCTTATAATGTTTTTGGACGTAAAATTTCCCGCTCTTTCGATTGCCGACGTCAAAAAAGGGGGTTTCCATTAAAAAAAATTGGGCTAACCTTGAAATTACCTTCAAGGTCATCGTCAAGGTCAAATCCAAGGTCACCATTTAATTCCTCGTCAAATGTTACTACAAGAGTGACCTAACATTTTTCAAAAATAATTTACCTAGGAAATTATTCAGGTGTTTCCAGACTTTTTGGACACACTGTACATATATATATATATATATATATGTGTGTGTGTGTGTGTGTGTGTGTGTGTGTGTGTCTTTTTACGAAAGAACAGTTTTTAGTTA
>NW_014554922.1:0-3538 GCF_001313825.1 Dinoponera quadriceps | reverse complement strand
TCATCACCTGTCATGATACGATGGACTTTTTTTGTATTTGTCGAGCAGCATTTCACAAGTGGTTTTTCGATTTTCTTGCTGTCTTTCATTCAGTTCATGCGGAACTCATTTTCCCACTTTCTAAATCTTTCTTATGGCTTTCAAACGAATTGAGACAGTTTTCTGTTTCACATTCAATTCATCCGCGAGTTCTTCTTGAGTTTGAGTATCATCTTCATTCACAATAAAGCTTGCAATTCGTTGTCTGCGAACTTTTTTCGTGGTTTCCCACGCTCTTCGTTTCTTACGTCAAAATCACCACTTTTGAATTTTTTGAACCACTCGAAACACTGTGTTTTACCAAGAGCATGTTCACCGTAAGCTTCGACAAGCATTTGATGCGATTTTGCAACAGTTTTCTTCAATAGATAACAAAAAACCAACGCTGTTTGCAAATTTTAGTTCGTAGGCACAAAACTCGACATGTTTAAGGTTATAGAAAAATATACCTGTGTACGGAACTTGGGTTGTTGTGTGTTGAAAACTTTCGTCAGCTATTAGAGGGAGATGATGGCGCTGCAGAAGTGGTCTTACGGTCCATAAACTGATGGCTAGCGCCATCTATAGGGAAATTCCGATTTCATACTTCTACACCTGGTATATTAGAATTTGGATGTAGATATATAAAACAATTACCGTATTTCACGAACTCACGAGATTTAAATATATTTGCAAATCGGCATATCAAGTCCAGGAGAGAAAGGGTCAATTTTCACTGTTGCAAAATATATATTTATTTCACAGAACTTAATTTTTTATTTAGGATAAGATCATATTGTTAATGTTGAATAAGAACTACTGATCAAGGGAATTGAAAAGAAAAAATGCATGAATATAACAAATTTAGTTAAATTTATGAATTTAAAAATGAGGCGATTTGTTTATTATTCTAACACGCAGATAAGGAACCGAAAAATTAATTTAAACAATAGCATAATTTATTTTTCGTACTAATAGTGATAAATTGGTGAAGAAAATTATTGGTTAAGATACAATATTAAAAGAAAGAACGTTTAATTCTCTAAATGATGGAAAATGTAGTAATCGTAAAATAGAATTTTATAAATTTGTCATCCGCATGATTTAAATATACTGTGAAGATTAAGATGAATGCTATTTCGCGTAACTTACAAGAAGAGGATCTAGTGAGTGCCTCCCCGAATATAACTTTCTTAACAGCTCGCAATAACGACTACTTCATAGGTAAACTCCTAATATTACAATTTTTTTATTTAATTATAAGTTAAGCGTTTAAGCGTACCAAGATATATATCAAATTTAATTTTATATAATAAATGAGAAGAAATAAAAAAAGGATTGTCTCGATACAGCCTTGATTTTGCGTTCTTCTTACTGCTATCTATTACTAATCTTGCGCCTAGCGATTGCTTTACACGGTGCTGCTTGCTAGTTTTCTTTTTTCTGGCAATTGACCTACATGGAAAAGGACGGTCGTATCCCTCAGCCTTTTTCAGTAGGGAGTGTTAAAACAATATGAACATTTGGAAGAGAAAGTCTAATGTAATTCAAGTTCACGGAGGTGATAATATTGTTTGTCGACTTCCTACACAGAAAGATTGGGATATTATAAATTTTCTTTTCCCTAACATCTTGTGATCTTACATCATCTTTTGTGATTTTACTGCCAGGCAATGATTATGATTTGTTATCAGCATATTTCCTGCCTGGACCTACAATTGCTATCTAATTTATTTAATACTAAAGATTTTGCCTTCTATTAACAAATTTAATAGATTTATTTCTCTTTAAGTTATTCACGACGGTTATTAATTTTACAATATTTTCGAAAGAACAACAGTATGTCTGACAGAATATCGCGAAGATCCCGTAAGTCTACATCAAACATATACTACATGGGCTGAAAAGTCCCGGGATTTTTAATGAAAACAAGCGTTTTTGGGCAAAGTTATATTTATTCCTCAACATAGTTGCTTTCGAGTGCGATACACTTGGTACAGCGATTTTCCAACATTTCGATGCCCTTTTTGTAGTACGAAATGTCCTAGTCTTCGAAATACGCCTCGGTTTCCACGATGACTTCCTCATTTGATGTGAATCTCTTTCCCTGGAATTAAACACTCTAAATAAGTGGTTTTTTATATTTTCAATAATATAGTCTACAGAAATGGTAAATGTTTTAATTGAAATTGAACGGTTTGAGCTCCCTGTCGACCAAGGAAAGGAAAGACAGTTCAATGACCATGACGTACAGGGTTTGTCCGGAAAGTAATGCATTGCATTTTTTTGTGACGCGAGTATATGTCCTTGAGCAGTCGGACCAGTTGGAGAGGGTGGGTGAAACCCGTAGCTTTCTAGCGGTATGTCGCTCAATTGCCTTCATGCGCTTGGAGGAATAGAACGGCTTGTTCCGAGAACTTCTGCGTAGTGGTCGCGTCGAAGGTACCATGGAGAAAACGTTAAAGCAACGCTATGCGATACAGTTTTGTGTGAAGCTTAAGAAGACGCCGCTGGAAACATTTGAAATGCTTCAGGAAGCCTTTGGAGATAATTGCCTTTCTAAATCGCAGTCGAACAGATGGCACAAAATGTTTCGAGATGGTCGGGAGGAAGTCGCAGACGAGGCCCGCGCAGGACGCCCGTCAACATCGCGAACGGACGACAATGTGACTCGTGTGCGCCAACTACTGTTTTCAGACCGAAAAAGGCCCTTAAAGAAAAACATCTGGAATCGGTGGACAATGTGCAAGCTACGTCGACGGCCGTCCTGAACAGCATCACAGTCGACCATATTTTCATGCAACGCGAACGTATTTTATTATTTTTCAAATCAAACAACATTCCTCTAGGAAATGCACGCTCATGCATATTAAACAAATCAGAGAGCTGTATCCCATTATGCGCTGTGTATTGCAATTCGATCAAAATCAATCGATCATTTGCATACTTCCGATTGTGCGATTGTAAAGACATATCGACATTAGATTTCAAAATTTTTCAATTATTTAAGAGAGAGAGAGAAAGAAAGAGCTACGCATATTTATTATAATTTCAACGGGAGTAAAAGTATCTTTATCGAGATCGCAGACTACGAGTAACGAGGTTGTTCGATACATTTTCCTTAAGACTTTTATTCCGCAGAGATCACAGTTCATTTTTCTCATATGGTGGCGGCGACAGCTACCTTGGCTGATCATCGAGCAAGCCGATCTAAGTCGTCGATATATGAGTTTTCTTTGAAAGTTGTGTTTTGCTAGGTATTATTGATTACCTCTATCTCGAGCGGCAAGGTATGTCTCCTTAGTGAAGCACCGAATTTCAACTCGAAGTGAGAATATATGTGCTTCTTCCAATACTCGTGTTTCATTCGTTTGTTCAGAAAAACAATGTGGAAACGATGGCAGCTCTATTTCGTCCTATTGCACCTGTGCGCGGAGGTGCACTCGACCAAGAAAACCATCCTTGACTCGACTTTTAATATATAGTTATTGCATACTATTCATAATGGGGTTCTCGACAC
>NW_014554921.1:0-1847 GCF_001313825.1 Dinoponera quadriceps | reverse complement strand
GACCGTGTTATGAAAGGTTGAGGAGTCTATCTTGCTCCATACAAAGACGAAATAGTTGTCTCGAAGAAAAAAAGAAAAAAAAACGTCAAGGAAACGCTAAAATTATCCGCAGATGCAATGACCAACGTACAGTTGGAAAAACTGGCGAGGCGTATACCTTCCTTTCGAGGTGTTTTCATGCGCGACACCTTACCGGTAGATGGAGTACGTCACAACGAGAGCGGTATTGTAAATTTAGACAACACAGAGGGTCCGGGTACTCACTGGATAGCGTATGTGAAGAGGGGAAATTGCTCGATATACATTGACAGTTTTTGAAATCTTCGGCCGCCGAGGGATCTTAATCGTTATCTCTAGAAAAACAAGACAAAAATTTAGTACAATCGTACGTCTCATCAACGTTACAATCAAAGCATTTGCGGACAATTGTGTTTACGGTTCCTCCAAACGGTAGATGATTGCTAAGGATTTAAGGGATGATATTCTACTAACAGCAGCCAGTATTCGTTCAACAGTTTTCGCGAACATGTCGCTGACGCTTACTTTGACCGGCACCAGTAGCACTCTTGCAGTGAGCTACTTTCCAGCTATAGATTTAAGCAAAAGTGATTATGAGCTCGGTATAACGGATTATGAATCTTACAACACGATACCGAACGTAACTTTGTCGAATAATAAGTTTTACTATGGCGATAACGTCAAAGAAATTGTGATTCCTGAAGGATCGTACGAATTGTCTGCGATACATGAATATTTAAGACGCACAATTTTACAATCTCGAAAAACAGTGCAGATGAAAACTAACAAGAATATTCTATATAGATATAATGAGGATGAATATCCTATAATAATTCACGCCAATCTTAATACGATGAAAAGCGAAATAAAATGCTCTTATAGAATAAATTTTAACAAACCAAACAACATTGGCTCGCTCTTGGGATTCTCCTCAAATCGTATATTAGAGCCGCATCGATGGTATGAATCGGACGCGCCGATTAAGATTATCAACGTGAAAATTATTCGTAATGAATGCAACGTTGTCAGTAGTGCGTACAGCAACGGTACGCGCGTATATACGATACATGAATTCTCGCCTAGAGTGGCACCAGGATATAAAATATCGGAAACGCCGGCAAATGTCATTTATCTTCCAATCATCGCACGGAGCATTACGGATTTAACGGTGCGTGTTGTGGATCAAGAAGGACGAGCGCTTCATTTTCGAGGAGAAGAGATTACCGTCAGGTTGCACATACAACGGCGACGATATTAGGTGAAATCTATGAGATGCTTGTGGTGAATCAAGTGGATCAACAGGAGAAACAAGTGGGAAATAAATTTTTTACGAGACGCGCAATCAGCGGTACAAAATCCCCCGCTCGAAAGAAACTCAGTGCATTGAACCTAGAGTTTTGGAAATCTCTAGGATTCATGGTACGGAATAATTGAGGAAAAAAAAAGATATGACTGACATTTTGAACATTGAAGGTGAGCCGATCTTTGACGATCGCATCGTCAAAATTGAATCTCACTCGTACAACCCATACGCCAACACAACGTTAGGATATAGTGATGAGATAAGAATACCCATACAACAGCAGGATTTATACACATTGCCCTGCGAGAGTTAGCTTTATGTCGAGGGAAAAATAATTGCACAAGCGACAGCCGAAAATGTGACTGTAACATTGGGAAGTAATTGCGTCGCATTCATGTTTGATGAGATTCGTTATGAACTAGATGGTGTAGAGATTGATCGTAACAGAAACGTTGGAATAACTTCCACGCTCAAGAATTATGTATCGTTATCTTCTGACAAAATTGCCTGCATGAGAAATGCTGCG
>NW_014554920.1:43374-86323 GCF_001313825.1 Dinoponera quadriceps | reverse complement strand
CCGAAATGGAAGTTGTCAGGAATCCGGTGCCCGCGACATCCACGGGAGAGACCTCGTACGCACGACCTCAGACTTTCCGAATGACAGGATGTCGATTCGGCTGCATAATCACAGCAGCGATAGCGTACGCACCGTCGCGGTCCATCGACCTGGGGATGGGATCCGGAGCAGTGATCTTGCGATCTCGGCTGACTCCGGTGGAGTCTGGTCTCGATAGCACAGCGGCGCTNGTCGAAGTTGAGAACGCTCAACAGAGGCGGCGAACACACCACCCCGACTCGTGCCGATCCCCAGGTCTGCCACGAGCAAGAGGGCCGGGAGCTCCCGGTGGAGACGGCGAACACACCGTCCCGAAATGGAAGTTGTCAGGAATCCGGTGCCCGCGACATCCACGGGAGAGACCTCGTACGCACGACCTCAGACTTTCCGAATGACAGGATGTCGATTCGGCTGCATAATCACAGCAGCGATAGCGTACGCACCGTCGCGGTCCATCGACCTGGGGATGGGATCCGGAGCAGTGATCTTGCGATCTCGGCTGACTCCGGTGGAGTCTGGTCTCGATAGCACAGCGGCGCTGTCTTTTATACCGGGTTTAGCCTGGTTTTTCCGACACGTGTGTGTTTGGCAACAACAATTGTTGTTGCCTACGTGCGCACGTGTCGGAGGTGTGCGCCGCGTGTGAAATTGTTTATTGGCGCTGAGCGCCGTTTTGCGGCCGACGGATGGTCGGTCGGCCGCGGTGTTCGCCGGGGGGGATGCATCGTTACAAGTGTCAATAAAATAAAGTAGGTTGTCTTTACGTAAAGAATGTAGATCTCTTGATTCTATGAAATTGGTCTTCTTAACCCTTTTCCTCCCACATAACACAAATTTTTTTTAAACTTTCAACCTTATATCTTTTAACGAAAAAATCATATGAAAATTTATCAAACATCATTTCTTACAGATTTTGACCTCCTCTTTCGAATGCCGTTGAGAAATTTTACCCAAATCGTAAGCCGGAAAAGTTATAGGCCGTTTTTCCCAAAAATTCACAAATTTTTCACGGTCTTTTTTTTATGTTTATTTTGAGTTGAAAAAAATTTGCACACGCTATCGCAATCATTATAAACGGTGTTATAGATGTCTGCTCTTTCAAACGCCGTTGGATTTTTTTCGAAATTCAAAAGGGCGGACACAAAATGGCGTCCGAAAGGGAAAATTTTTTGTTTCAACTTTGCAAATTTTTTTCTCAAAAACTATTAAGTTTGCTGAAAAATTTCTGAGAACAAAAATGTCTTAAAATCAGTCAAAAAATACCCTCAAATTTTTTCAGAACGGTTTTGCAACATTTTTGAAAACTTTTATTTTTTGCCTCTTCAGAAGAACTAAAAATTACCTTTAAAAATTCTGAAAAAATTTGAGAGTATTCTTCGATTGATTCTAAGACATTTTTGTCCTCAGAAAATTTTTACCAAACCCCATAGTTTATGAGAAATTGTTAAATATTCAATTTAACGTAAACGTTTTGTAATTTTTTTCTTACTAAGTTTTTTCAGTCGTTAGATTTTCAGTTTTACAAATACTATCGGAATCTCTTGTGCAGTTATATGCAGAAATTTGGGTGTTGAACATTTTTCATTATAATATTTGTGTTCTCGATACATCTTACTCATAAAAAAATTTATATACTAAAAGTAACTATAATAGTACAATACTTCTCCAATTATCTGAATCCTATTAGAATTTTTTGTGCATTTCTCTTTGAAAATTTTTAAATAATAATTCACATTTTTTCATTTGCAATCGTCGTTCAGTTATTATTTACACAAACATTACGAAAACAATTTGTCGGCAAAAGGACGTGATATCCGTGACCGTGATGTAAAACGCTGGTTTACATTTATTTTCTTTTTTATGAAATAGTTACACAGAAAAAAAAATTGTTATAGATAATTGTTAGTTTTTCTGAAGAGGCAAAAAATAAAAGTTTTCAAAAATGTTGTAAAACCGTTCTGAAAAAATTTTAGGGTATTTTTTGACTTATTTTAAGACATTTTTGTTTTTAGGAATTTTTCACCAAACTTAATAGTTTTTGAGAAAAAAATTCGCAAAGTTGAAACAAAAAATTTTCCCTTTCGGACGCCATTTTGTGTCCGCCCTTTTGAATTTCCAAAAAAATTCAACGGCGTTTGAAAGAGCAGACATCTATAACACTGTTTATAATGATTGCGATGGCGTGTGCAAATTTTTTCCAACTCAAAATAAACATTAAAAAAAAAAACTCGTGAAAAATTTGTGAATTTTTCGGAAAAACGGCCTATAACTTTTCCGGCTTACGATTTGGATAAAATTTCTCAACAGCATTCGAAAGAAGAGGTCAAAATCTATAAGAAATGATGTTTGATAAATTTTCATATGATTTTTTCGTTAAAAGATATAAGGTTGAAAGTTTAAAAAAAATTTGTGTTATGTGAGAGAAAAAGGGTTAATTTGAATATCTGTGACTCACGATTTTCTTATTATTGCAGTAGGAATTTCATTGTCGCTACCCTCTTCATCCGCAGCCTCAGGTAAAGGTTTCGGATGTAGGTTTTTACGGGTTATCAATATTATCTCTTCGGGTTCTTCGGCTATTTCTGCTGCAATTTTTGTTCGGTTACGCGTCGACATACGGTGAAGAATTTCGCCTGGTTTATCTGGACAATTTTGTTCCACGCCAACCGGTTCTTCCACCTTTTGCTCGACCGATTCGGGTGCATATACTAGTACGTCGACTATCTGCGTCGTACTGGGTTCCGCTAATTCTTCTGGGGTAAAGGGTATAGTATCTGTAGGAAAGATTTCAGTTATTGCGTGGTCTTCCGGCAGATACATTTCAGGTATGTCTTCTCCATCTGACTCCTCCGTATCGTGGTTTCCGAGTAATTGCGAGTTAAGGATATTTTCCTCATTTGATTCTTCGAAGTCGTGATCTTCTTCCAATAATCGTCGGATAAGCTCAACTTCTTGTGGGTTATTTGGGTTTAGTTTGGTCTTGGGATTAATTATTTTGCAATCTTCTGACGATGTGTCTATGGGATTTCTTGATAAGGCGTCCGTGTTTACATTTGTTTTATCGGCTTTATGTATTACATCATAATTGTATTCTGCTAGTTTTAATCTCCATCGAAGTATTCGCATGTTCGCATCTTGAGCATTTTTAAACCACATCAAAGGTTTATGATCTGTTATTAAGGTAAATTTCCTTCCGTACAAATATAGCCTAGAATGTTTGACGCAATATACAATTGCTAAGGCTTCTTTTTCATAAGTATCGTATTTCTTTTCATTATCGCTCAAGGTGCGAAATGCATAAGCTATGGGTCGGTCTTTATTTATGATTCCTTGTGATAAAATACCTCCTATTGCGTAACCTGATGCGTCAGTCGTTAGGATGAATGGTTTAGAGAAGTCTGGGTATTGTAAGACTGGTTCTTTACATAATTCATTTTTTAATACCTCGAATGATTGTTGCTGTGCTGTTCCCCATTGAAAAGGAACTTCGTGTTTTAACAATTGTGTTAAAGGTCAAGCTAATTTTGAAAATTCAGGTATGAACCTCCTATAATACCCAGCTAATCTTATAAATTGTTTTATGTTCCTTGACGTTTTAGATGTTGGAAATTCGCGTACAGCTTCAAATTTTTTAGGATCTGGCCTGACGCCTTTATCGCTAACTACGTGATCCAAATAATTGACTTCCTTGGACAGAAATTGACATTTGTCCGGTTGCAATTTTAAATTAGCTTCTTTAAGTCGCTGCATTAATTTTTCAAATTTGCCCTTATGTTCTTTTAAAGAAGAAGCGTATAACACTATATAATCTAAATAAACAAATACTTCTTGTCCGTGTATTCCCGATAAAACTATGTCCATTAATCTTTGAAACGTTGCAGAAGCGTTTTTTAATCCGAAAGGCATTCGATTGAATTCATAATGTCCAAAAGGTGTAGTGAAAGCTATTTTATAACTATCGCGTGGATCCATCTCAATTTGATACAATCCAGAAGCTAAATCAAAAACGGAAAAATATTGAGCTCCACCGAGCTGATCGAGGATGTCAATTATATTAGGTAACGGATAAGTGTCTCCAACAGTCTTATCATTTAGAGAGCGGAAATCCAAGACCATACGCCAACGTTTATTACCGTGTGCATCCGCCTTTTTAGGCACTATCCAGATGAAAGTATTATACGGCGATTGAGAATGTCGGATAATATCGCCGTCCAGAAGTTTTTGCACCTGTTTATCTATTTCAAATTTGTGAACTTGTGGAAATTTGTACTGTTTAGTATTTATCGGATAGTCGTCTGTAGTCGGTATACGATGTTGTAGTACGTGCGTTGCAGTCAATTTTTCTCCAGGCAATTGAAAGTATTCTTGATGGGCCTCAATCAAATCTAATATACTGGTTGTCTCTTCTGAATTTAAGTGGTCCAAATTAATTAATTTTAGTAAGTCGTTTAGTCGGTCATCGTCATAAGTGTCAGTTGGCTTTACATAAAGAACATGAAGATTATTTGTATTCAAAGTTGGATTATTAGAATTTTCGTTATAATTTACAGTATTAGTGCGTTCGTTAAGTCCGTCGATAGAATGCACGTCAGTCTTGGATCTACTAATGTCAGTTATTGGTACCGGAAAATCTGGAACTGAAATTGTGTGAACATGTGAAATTGTGTTATTATTTGTATTATTTATATTATGTTCGTTATCGCCTGTAATACCTTCGAAATCAGGGGAGTTTTGGAGATACTGGTTTTACACCTGAGGTTCTATTAGGGATTGGTTGTTTGGCTGAAATATTTATATTCTGTTCCTTAATTTTATGAGTTTTAACATCTTCACAGGAGACTTTAAATGCTCCTTCCTGAGTTTCGTTAAATTTACTGGCAACATCACTAAAAAGGGGTATTGGATCTTGTTTTCGATATTCTAATTTTTGGTTATTGATATTAAAATTTTTACTAACGCCTTAAAGATTCTTTTCAAGATTCTCTTCTAAGGTTAAGCTATAATATTTTTCCTCCTGATTTTTATTTATTTCAGGGGATATATGGGGTGTGCGGAAATTGACCCCTTGCTTAGAAATATAGGAATTTATATAGAAAAATTGGAAACTTTCTTCCTGATTCTTACTTATATTTTTACTTAACCGCAAGTGGAGAGTCTGGGCGTCGTCCCTCTATACGCTAGAATCTAAAGGATCAGTCTTCTTATGGAAGGCCTGTGATTTTTCGTTTTGTTTTTTGTAAAAATTTTCGATTGGAAATGCGTGGGAGTCTTGGAAGGGGTCGCCTGAATTAATGTTTTTTATGGTTTCAGGGGAGGTTCGGTGATGTTTTACTTGGAATTTAATTAAGGATTTATTGGAAGGGTTTCGAGGAATCTGGAAATTGTCCCCTTGATTAAGAATATTTTTTAAGGAATCGTGGGGAATCTGGAAATCGTCCCCTTGGTTGAGAGTATTTTTTAAGGAATCGTGGGGAATCTGGAAATCGTCCCCTTGATTGGAAATATTTTTTAAGGAATCGTGGGGAATCTAGAAATCGTCCCCTTCGTTAGGAAAATTGTGGGAGATAATGTTCTCATGAGAGGCGTAGGAAGTACTACATGGGCTGAAAAGTCCCGGGATTTTCAGTAGGTGGCGCCACTAGAAAATGAACATGATTTATTTCGAGAGGTTCATCTGTTACTAGTTTATGTGTGAAGTTTCATGACATTTCGTTCATTCGTTTACAAGCTACAGTCGTTTAAGTGTCGCTACCTTCGCTTTCGTAAAAAAAAACAGAAAAACAGGAATATCGCATATTGATCAAACATTGTTTTTTGATGANCAGGAATATCGCATATTGATCAAACATTATTTTTTGATGGGAAAAACTTCTGAACATTCAATTAAATGGTTGAAGAAATGTTATCCTATATTTGCTCCTTCGAGAACAACAGTTTATCGATGTTTTAGTAAATTTAAAATGGGTCGTACAAGCACCGAAGACGCACCTCGCTCTGGAAGACCAAAAGAGGCTACGAATGCGGAAATCGTAAAGCAAGTGCATCGAATCGTTTTGAGTGATCGTAAAATGAAGTTGCGCGAGTTAGCTGAGACCGTTGGTATCTCAAAAGAACGGGTGGGATACACTTTGCACGATGTTTTGGATATGAAAAAGCTATCTGCACGATGGGTGCCGCGTTTGCCCNCAACGCTCGGCCGGGAAGGTTTTGGCCTCCGTTTTTTGGAATGCGCATGGTATAATCTTTATCGATTACCTGCAGAAGGGAATAACAGTTACGAAAGAGTATTATGCAGCGTTATTGGACAAAATGAACGACGGAATAAAGAAAAAACGGCTCCATATAGCGAAGAAAACAGTTCTGTACCATCACGATAACGCACCATCGCACACGTCCTTGAAAGCGATGGCCAAATTGGACCAATTACGATTCGAATTGGTTGCTCACCCGCCATATTCTCCAGATTTGGCCTCCAGCGACTATTATCTGTTCCCAAACCTCAAGCGGTGGCTCCAGGGAAAGAGATTCACATCGAATGAGGAAGTCATCGCGGAAACCGAGACGTATTTCGAAGGCTTGGACATTTCGTACTATAGAAAGGGCATCGAAATGTTGGAAAATCGCTATATAAAGTGTATCGCACTCGAAGGCAACTATGTTGAAGAATAAATATAACTTTGCCCAAAAAACGCTTGTTTTCATTAAAAATCTCGGGACTTTTCAGCCCATGTAGTAATCTTTTCCTCGCGATTTTTATTACGTTCTGAATGAAAAGAAAGCTTTTGTTCTCCGCGTCCCGCATCCTCTAGAATCGTGTCTGGGACTTCGTCGGCAAATTTTTTCCTTTTAACCTTATTGTCAAGTAGCGCAGAAACCTGGTTTTCACTTTCTTCGTGGTCAGAATCGTTTATCTCGTTACCGTTATCCGTAATACTGTCTCTGTTCTCATTATCCTTAGCGTATGCCGGTCGTATATTAATAGTGGGTATCAATAATTCTACTTCTGTGTCCAAAGAATTAGCAACATACATATAGGCTTTACCGTCTTTATTTTTTACTATCGTTTTTGCTTCTACTTCTACTCCTTTACCGAAGTTTATTTTCGGTAGGTACCCTTCTTTGATGTACGGGTTCCCTATGCGTGCGAAGAATAAGGCTTTTGAGTGCGCGGGTACTGCCGGTCAGGTCAGGATCATCCTGCTACCGTATGTGACAGTACACGGTACTACCTGCGACTGTCTGGCCGAGGGTCAGGCAGCTAATACCAAACCTGACAACCAGAGGAGAACCAACGGCTATGGGCGGAGGAGTTCTCACTTTGGAGGCCAAATGAATCCTTCGTGCAGGAAATGGCACATAAATTCATTAGAGGTTGGCAGTCAAGGACTACGAAGGCGGAAAAAGGTATTTTGTAAACACCTCAACGGCGGAGTAGGCAGAGGAACTGCAAACCACAACTTGCTACCTTGCAGTTGGGGGGGGGGGGGATCCCAAAGGCTAAGGGAAGATACCCTGACAGAAAACGGGCTGGCAGCCAAGAGGGCAGCCCCCTTATCAGGCTAACTTCCGTAGGGCTAATAACCCACGTGGAGCGAAAGCATCTATTCAGAGACAAATGAGAGTAGCCGGACGGATATCACGGATGCAACTTGGCACGAAACGGTATATGAAAATTGGTACTTGGAATGTGACATCACTGACTGGAAAGGAGGTAGAGATAGCTGAAGAAATGGAGAAGTACAAGCTAGCCATACTAGGAGTTAGTGAAACCAAGAGGAAGAGTAGTGGCCAAATTAATTTGGATGAGGGACACGTAATGAGATATTCAGGAGTCAACAGGAATGTGCGGGCAAAGGAAGGAGTGGCCATTATTATGTCTGAAGCAGTGGAAAACAAAGTGACAGGCTGGGAACTTATCAGCTCGAGACTAATCTCAGTGGATGTGGAACTGGAAGAAAGCATTACGCTGGTGCAGGTCTACGCCCCAAATGAAGATATGGAAGAAGTAAATAAAAAGCAATTCTATGTGCAATTGCAAAAGACTATAGACAAAGCCAGGGAAGGAAGCAGACATGTTATTGTGATGGGGGACTGGAATACTAGAATTGGAAATAGGATGCGTCGGGGATATAGATATATGGGCCAACATGGAGCAGAACGCACCATCAATAACAATGGCGAAAGAATGCTGGAATTCTGTATTGATAATGAGCTGAGGATTGGCAACACCTTTTTCCGCCATAACAATATCCATAAAATAACTTTTGAGTCAGTAGGCCGGGGAGTAAAGAGCTGTATTGATTACTTTTGCTACACCAAGAACATGACATATGCAGCATTGGATGTAAGAGTCTTTCGTAGCGCAGAAATGAGCACGGAGCATCGCTTTCTGGTTATGAAAACAAGGTTCAAGACTCCACTCAGTGCTCCTCATCTTCGATTCCAAAAAATAAGACTTTCTGCATTCAGAGAGGAAGAAGTAAGACAGAACTATGCTAAGAAGTTGGAGGAAAAACTTCAGCAAACAGAAAGTGAGGAACCCGAAGGAGTCTGGAACTTAGAACAGAGATGGAGGAAATTTAAGACAGATATCCTCAAAGTAGCAGAAGAGGTCTGTGAGAAAACTACTGTAAATACACGAATGAAACGAACAAAGTGGTGGAATGAGGAGGTTAAATAAGGCGTAAGTAGGAAAAAGGCAGCGTGGAAGGAGTACATGAGAACAAAAAGGGCAGAGGACTGGAGAAATTATGTTGAAGCACGCAATGAAGCTAAATGACAAGTACAGCAGGCTAAAGAAAGGAGCTGGCAGGACTTTGGCCAGGAAATTGAATCAGAATACAGAAACAATCAAAAGAAGTTCTGGAAGATACCAAGATCCCTCCAAGGTAAAATGGGAAAGAGAATTAGAAACATCAAAGACAGCAACCAGAAGATACAAACGAGACCTCAGGACATATTTGCTACATGGAGTACATATTATGAAGGTGTGTTCCATGCAGATCAGCATCCTCAAGAGAATGCTAATAATGCAGTGAAAGAGAAAGAACTAGAAAATGGGGAAATGATTATGCAGAGTGAAGTAAGAGAGACTATCATTGAAATGAAGATGGGCAAGGCGGGTGGTTGGGATGGAATTTCACCGGAACTGATGAAGTACGGAGGAGAGGTTGTGGTAAAGTGGATGACAAGGATATGCTAACAAGCATGGAACACTTAGAAGATCCCAAAGGACTGGGAGAAGAACATCATCATCCCTATTTATAAGAAGGGCAGTACTCTGGACTGTGCAAACTATAGAGCTATTTGTCTCTCCTATGTGGCTGCGAAGGTATACTCTCGACTGTTGGAGAAGAGGCTGAGACAGGAGGTAGAAGAAAATCTGGAAGAAGAGCAGTGCGCATTCCGGCCAAATCGACAAACACACGACCATATATTCACACTAAGAACTGTCATAGACAAAAGGCTTAGTCGTGGGAAGGATGTCCTAGCCGTATTCATAGATCTTAGGGCCGCATTTGACTCCGTCCCCAGGGAACAGCTTTGGGCAGCACTTGAAGAAGAAAAGGTCACAAAAACTCTCCAACGTCGCATTCAAAGCATGTATAACAGAGTCCAAAGGGTAGTGAGGATAGCTGGAGAATGTTCTAGGGAATTTGAAATGGAAAAAGGAGTGAAGTAGGGAGATAGCTTGAGCCCTCTTCTCTTTGTGATCTTCATAAACCAAGTCATCAAGCAGTGTAGAAGAAGAACCAGAAGAATTAAGATTGACAACTGGAACATGAGACCCATATATATCCAATCTTTGGTCTATGCAGATGATATTTTAGTTCTAGCTGGGAATGAGGAGGATCTTCAGCAAGCTCTTACTGAATGGTCTTGTGCCTTCCAGGACCGTGGGATGGAAGTGAATGGGAGTAAGACCAAGGTCATGAAGTTCACCAAGGGCGAAAAAGCACAGCTTCACATCAAATGGAATAATGAGGATATTGAGCAAGTACAATAGAACAAATTGAGTACCTGCGCACCATCTTCAGAAAGGATGGAAAGTTAGATGCAGAACTAAACAACAGAATTAGAAAAGCTAATCAAGTGTACTATGGCATAAATAACACTATCATAGGGAAGAAGGAGATCACCAGAAAAACAAAAGTTCGGGTTTAACGTGCCATTTACCTGCCAACCCTCCTTTATGGTGCAGAGAGCTGGATAATGCATAAAAAACTGGAAAATCGTTTGGTTGCAGCAGAGATGAGATATTTGCGGAAAATTGCTGGGAAAACTCGAAGAGATCACATCAGAAGCACCATGGTGAGAGACGAGCTTCAGCAGGAATCAATAATGGATATCGTTGAGAGGAGAGCGCTGGGCTGGGTTGGTCATCTAGTAAGAATGGAGGATGGAAGGAAGGCAAAGCAGGTGTGGCAAGCCAGGCCAATAGGAAGAAGAACACGAGGAAGGCCACGGATTGAATGGGAGGAGTACATCATGGGACTGATCGGGAAGCGAGGGAAGACCCTCGGTGATGTGCGGAGAATAGCGCGTGATCGAAGGAACTTCAATAAGTGGCTGAAATGCCCCGACGCTTAGCGGCACAAAGGGGTAGAAGAAGAAGAAGAAGAGGAGTGCGCGGGTACTATTATAGATTCGGAAGAATAAAAGGGAACTCTTGTATTTTGAACCTCTAAATGTCCTGTCGAATAATCAATTCTAGCTCCGGCCTGTTGAAAAAAATCGTTACCCAGTATTCCATTAGTTTGAATAGGAAAATCGTTAGATATAACATGGAAATCGACAAGAATATCCAAGATAATTATAGTTATCTTCCCCATAGTATACGAGGTGTTTTTATTAGCTTCTGGGCATCGGGGGTCCAGAGGCCCGACCATGCCAGGACGCATCTTGGGGGGTTTGTGTGGGAACGTACGTCTCTTTAGCGTACCACCACCTCCCCTCCTCCCTCCCTCTCTCTCTCCTTTCTTCTCTCCTCGTGTCGTTCTTTCATCCGTCCTTCTCTTCTTCCTCCTCCTCGTCTTCTTCTTCTACTCCTCCCCTCTCTCTCTTCTCTTTCTCGAACTTGTCTTTTTTCTCCATTTGGGCCGGCTCGACGATTCGTTCCTCCCTCGCGTCCACCCCCTTCGCCCTCCTCGCTCCTTTCGCGTGCTCGTCCTCTTCATCGAGGCTGCCTGCCTTCGGGTACCACTTGGGTCATCGGGGTCACCCTCCGCGGTGCACTCGCTACGTGGTATGCCCTATATTTACGCACGGTAAGAGCACCCTGAAGAGGAGGTGGACGCCCGCCCGCTCTTCTTTCCTCCTCACTGCCGAGCACCGCCGTTTCGCTCCTCTTCTATCCTGCGCCACGGCTGCTTCTCAATAAGCGCCGATCGCGTTAAGATCGGCTCACAACGACCGCACATTCTGCAGAGGTTTCTCTCCATCGAGGACGAGTCGAATCGCGATACCTCGTATACGCGCGTGCGTGCGTTCGAGAAATTCCCGCATTTTCGCTTTGTCGTTTCTTTTTATGTCATACTACCTGCACTGAAAAATAAATTTCACTTGGATCTACCTGACAATGAAACGCGTTCTAAGAGGCAAAATTCTCAGTTCTCATGAGCCAAATTTGGTTCTTGTAACTAGAAATTCTGTTTCCTTCAACCAAAACTTCTTTGGTAGTCCATTGTCAAGTAGATCCAATCAAACTCTTTCTTCACTGTGATGCGTTCAATGAGGATTCACGTGCCAAAAAATCGATGGATCTCATCTACGTCGTTCTAACGAAATCACAGCGACGAGTGAACTTGGTCTTTGTCGAATTTGTTCGAAAAAACGAATCCGATAGGGAAGAAAAGAGGGCGTGCTTGAGCTTTTATACGGGGAGAAAATTAATAATTTCACTGTGAGCCAAGAGCGTGGCGAGAATTACGGTTTCTCGGGCGGCACCGCGAACGATAAGAGACCGTTTAATAGGAATAGGAAAGGCATGAAGATCACTCCTGCTCTCACGAGCGGATCTTCTCGCGCAACCCGGCGGTCTTTATTATTCGCATCGGTGAAGGCACGCGGACGCACAGGAGAAAGAGAAGAAGAAAAAACAGCCAGGCGCCGCACCGGGCACGATCGTAATACCGTGCGCGGCGTGCGTTCCATAAATCAGCGGGATTATTAAAAACGCCGCGCACTATTAATTCGTGTGATAAAGCGTTAGATTCGCTCGCTCGCTCGCGATGGCGGCGGCAAACGCGCGTATTGTAAGGGATTGCGACAGAGCCTCGCAAAGGTTACAATACGAGCCGCGATGGCGTGTGGTAACCTTTGCAAGAACTGCTTCGTATGTTCTCTTCCCCCCCCCCTCTCTTTCTCTGTCTCTCTCTCTCTCTCTTTCTCTCTCTCTCTCTCTCTCTCTCTCTCTCTCTCTCTCTCTCTGTATTTGTGTATAAGTACGTGCGATAGATAATAGTCGGCACGATCGCTCCGATCGTAATTACGTCGTTTCTACTGTCGGACGCTCGTAACGCGATCTCACGTATCGTTCAGTCGCGATGGAGATAACCAAGTCCAAAACCGCGCTTGTACACGGAAAAAACTACTTCATTGTTGTAACTGAATTTTCCGTTGCTTCCTAGAGGCCGAGCGAAAACTCGGTTGTAGAGACAGGATGATTCCTGTGAGGAGATTCCACTTAGCCGATTGCTCTCAGTTGTCTCAATCGAATTTTAACGATGTTTTAGCTGAATGTCCACACAAATATTCTCAGTTAGAGCCTTAACAGAATGACTGACTTATCGATTTAAGATAATTTTTCATGCCTTAAATTTTTGTTCTTAGATAACGTACAATGACTGTCTCGAGTCTTAAACTAAGAAGCCGTTCTGTTTGTAACTAATGGCAAACCGTGCATAATAAAAAAAATGAAAAAATGATAATTCCGACAAATTGAAGGCATAAAACATTGTCTTATAAGTACAAGTCAACCATTCTGCTGAGGCTCTTACAGAGATATCGTTTCTTGTCACTGACTTTTCATCTGGTTCCTATTCAGGTTGCAGGAATTGAGAGTTTTTCCGTGTATTTCAGGGAAAAGATCAATTTCTGAAATTAACATCTCAAGAATATCTCGTTAAAACGCATGGACGAATTCCTTGGCAAATCTTTCTCGGCGAGAACATCGATCGACATTCTCGTCACACCCAGTAACACCCTTCCTTTGAAATTAAATCGTCAAATTCTTCTTAACACGTTGACTGCCAACTACAAGATATCTCGTAGGTTGTTTACTTGCCAACTACGAGTTATCTCGTCGCTTCATTACTTGATTAAATCAAATTAGCTTCTTAGACCAGAATCGTGAAAAGTTCCGTGGCAGTCAACGTGTTAAAATACATCGTTAATTTCGTTGCAGCGAGTCCTGAGTTCTTCCTTCAGTAGAAACCGAGTTTTTTTCTGTGCAAAACGTTTTTTATTTTTTTGTTTAATCTAACGATAGGATATAACTGAAGAATTATATATTTTGTATGAGCGATCTAATATTTGTTCAAGTAAATTAATCCGAAAGTATCGGACTGCAATCTGAAAATATAACCTGAATTAATTATCTCGCTGTTTCTAAACTAAATGAAAGAGTCGTCGAATCATATCACTGACGCAATCGATTTTTCTATTCGAAAATAACAAGTTTTATGTTCGCGATGCCCGTCGCAAGGCCTATATTACGGTTAGGTTCGGCACTATCGGTCAACGGGAGATAGAATCGCATTTTTCAGTGTGTACGAGGCCTAAGTGTGCTCCAGAGACCTCATGCGAGATACCACGGGGTGGTCGCAATACGCGAACGTTACGAAGATACAGGACGATGAAAAATATCTGGTATCTCGGGCCAGGATCCTTCGAACAATGGGATATCTTCGGGACCGAGTCGGCTACGGTGGACAATTATTACCCCGATTGCCGGAAGATAATGCTTCATCGATGATAAAATAATGATTTTCTGCCGATCGGGACGGAAAGACGCAAAAATTCCTCGGTAATGGTTCACCGGCGGTCTATTATTTCCATCTGCTGCATAAATCGCAGTATTAACTGACCGACATCGCGAAGAAACCGCTAAATTAAATGATTACGACGAATCGTAAAATTGATAAAATACACAAAATACATAAAAGGCGGCATCGATGTATTTACCTTTCAGTCGACGATCGCGATTTTCGTGTCATGTCACGTTTTTTATTGAACATTAATTTTCATCTCAATTCGCAATTTATTTTATTTTTAATTTGTCGCGGGAAAGCGTCGAGGAATAACCAACTCGCCGATTGTTAAATTTCCGAATATATAATAACAAATTTCATATTAATAACAATTCACTGAAATTTTAGTGTTATTTCAATAAGGTGAATATGTTAAAAATAATATGTTAACAAGATAAATATATTAACATATATATGTGTACTTTTTAACATATTCCTCATGTTAAAGTAACACCAAAATTTTAACACAAAATTTTTTATACCGTGTAAATAATTAACTTAATTAATAAGTAAATAATTAACATCCGAAACAGGGTGTAGGAATGAAATAGGAGAAATCCATTTTTCGGGAGAAAAGATAACATATTATGCGAGGTCTACAACCAAGGTTCTCGTCGTGTCGCGGCTAAACGAATCCTTCGAGACGGAAATGCCGCGAATCTTGCGCTACTGGCGTGCATCAGTCAGCTCTCACGAGGTAACCCGAAGAGGGTCGTAAGTGCCATTGCACTTTCGCAGTTTCATTTCTTTTACTCCCGACGTAAATCCTGCTCCCTTTTTTCCTCGCCCGCGTTCTTTCTCTTCTCTCCCTCTCTCTTTCTCTCTCCGTCTTTCACAGCTGAACCCGCGACGTGGGCAAATCGGTTCAACAGACGTCACGTCTAGCTTGGCTCTTTCGCATTTTTATTTCTTCCGCCCTTCGCGTTTCCCACACGATCTTCTCGCTCCACCACGCTCAGGGATGCACAAAACCTCCTTCACCGAGACTCTTTTCGATGAATGTGCTTTCTCCTTCGAGTTCCGTCACAGTGACGTAAATTCGCACGTGCTGAACATAAGCGGGCTCGATACCGTTCCGGCGCGATTACGAGCGCGTTCAAGTATAATACATATTTCGCTTTGTGTTGCAGTATTAAACTTTTATTTCGATGGAAAATATAGCTTCACAGACACACTGGCTGCGGAACGAGTCGTGGGATTCTAATTGGTTTCCGTTGCGGAAATGCAGTCCAGTTTTTTTTTTACATATTTAATATAATTTTTGCTTGTAACGTGTATTTATTGCGTCGGTTCAGCGAATTACGTTGACAGTGATTAGTTAAAATTTCTCTCTCTCTCTTTCTCTCTCTCTAATCCGATTATATTCGCACTGAACCTGAGATCCAGAAAGAGATTAAGGATACAATTAAACCGCTAACGTGAGGTAATAGATAATAAAAACGGCAAACACACGATAGTTTCTTCGCGGGCGAAAACGCGCAGGTTGATTTTTCCGTTGAACTTCGATTCTCAACCGGACGTGCAATGAGGAAAGACCGATCTGACTGTGATCACGTGAGTCGCTTACTGGATTGGTAAAGCCAATCGAACACCTGTGCGTTTGCGGTCAATATCGATCGCGTAATCGGGCGGTTTGAGATAAAAAAAAACAAGAGAAAAAGAGAGGAAAGATTTCTAAACGCCTCGCCTACGATCATGCGCGCGAAAATAGAGCTTACCGGCACGCGAACTTCTCGCGAAGCGAAACGAGATTTCGAGGTGGACGCACAAAAATAATTTCACAGGTTCTCTTTGGCGACCGCAATCGATATTGTATAAGGGGAATTCTGAGAGATCGTGACGCAATCATCTCGCGGACTGTGACAGGAAGAAGAAGAAGGATGGAGGCGAAGGGGGCGGGCTGTCGATTTCTTCGAAACTGCGATCATAATTATTTCGTAGGTATCGCCGCGTGAAAATTTGATAGCGAATCTCTCTCGTGTGATTTATCGTGACAGTTCATTCGTTACTTGAAAAACAAATTCTGAAAGATTGGTGACGGAGGGACTACTTAATCGGTAAAGACCGTCTAATGGCCTCCATCAGATCGCGATCGAATCTTTCGAGGACGCGTATAACGTGACATTTACCCGGAAAGGAATTTTACATGGCGTTTATCAATTAATTAGGACATTTCTTCAATACTAACGCAAGATGCTTATCGGATATTTTCTTATGAAATTTTATTAGCCTTTCTATCGGCAACAGTTGACGAGAATTTAATTGATAGAAATTTGACGGCTGTCTTGAGATCGTGATCGAATTTCATATGCGTCTCCGATGACGCGTATAATGTTGATGTCTGCTTGAGAAAAAAATTTCACATTTTGACATTTGATAATTAGAAGAAATACTGACGCAATGACAAGATTCTGTTCGAACATCGTCCTATTAAATGTAAATTCTTCATTAGACGTTGCTAAAACGAACGATTTCGTTTCTCTAGTTCATGGACAAGAATAGAATAATTCCACAAGAAAGCGTAAATGATAATGACACATAATTAAGCGTAAGCGCGTCGTGTATATGTGTAACGAGGCGGCGCGACGAAATCATCATCTTTCTCAGGAAAGCATTGCAGGCGCTGCATATGGCGTTGCAAAACCGCACCGCGCCGCGTTTTCCCGGTACGAATACGACCGGTGTTACGGGCGACAATAATTTCCATCGGACGGACAGATTTAACCGCACGTTACGGTACATCGATTGTCGACGCTTATGTGCAGGAGAGATAAGGGAAAGTACTGGGAAACAGTTGGGACAGAGTTATTTTCTTTCTAACAGTTAGGTGGTGTGTTTTTGATTAGAACAAAACTGACATGCCTCTATGCGATATGCATAAAAATTTCGTTTGACAAATTGTAAGGAATATAATTTTAAATCAAGTGAAACCATTTTTGACCATCGAAAGCGATTAGTTTCTTATTATAATGTTTGTGACATATCTTTCGATGATTGCATTTTATAAGAATCTTTATTTTGCATAACACATTTTAATGTACAGTTCTTAAACTTTACAGTACAAAATGTACTTTAACTTCGATGTTGAATCTAAAAATTTTGATAAACGTTCTAATGTAGAAATGTCAATCAGAGAGAGTTGGGACATTTTATTGAGGGAGAATTTGGATGCAAAGCCTATCCTCCCTTGAGATGTCTTCCACTTTCATAAATTTTTAATCTACTATATCAGTCTTAATATTATTGTCATTTTTCTGCAAATTTATTTTTATTGCCTTTTGATAACAGTTTTAACAAATAATTTTTATTTATCACTTATTTACGTTAATCAAATTATTTACGAATTGAAAGTTCGTGCTGCTAAAAACAGTAAGCAAATAAAAAGAATTGTTTTTTCTATAATTTGTTCTTAAAAATTTAGTTTTAATTTTATTGTTTGCTTAAAAAACCAATCGTTTCATTTTATGTTTAGAAATTTTCAGGGATACATTTTCTTTTATATTTAAAAAGAATTAATTTTCTTTTTATTTGTTTCTCATTAATTTTTTATTTAGAATACATATACACTTGTACGTACCATATATGAATGAATTACTTCTATTGCTTTGTCTCAATTCTTCCTACTATTTGTCCCACTTCTCCTTTCTAGCACAGGGGAAATAAAATCGACTTTACAATTTACTTAATTGCGTTCTTAATAACTAAGATAGTTTATTCAAACTTTATATTAACTTTCTCAATAAAATAAATTAGTCTCAATTTTTGTTGTTACGAAATTTTGAAAAGCGGAAGCTACAGAAGACAAAATATGAAAATTGTTCCAATTGTTCCTTATCTCTCCTACATCTGTTGGCTTTGCATTGTGTGTTGACGTTGAGGGCGCCAAGAGTCATTGGCTTTCTCTCTCTCTCTCTCTCTCTTTCGAAAGCGGATCATTTCGCCGAAGGTGTAGCGGTACCCGCTTATGCAATTCGTCGCGGAGTATTGCACAGATCCGGAAAACGCCTGTCCTGGAATTCGTTTCACAACGACCTGCCGACACACGAGGCGACGCGACGTGACACGACGGGGACGCGACGGGACACTCGTCGTCATCTCGCCGAACCGTCCCTCTCGCGAACAGACAGACACACAAAGGGCTATTGTGCCGATTTTTCTGCCGGTAAAGCGTGTCGCGGATCTAATCGCCCACGCGAATGCCTGCGCGCTCTCGCGCGAATCGCGTCGCGGCACCTAGGACTCTGATTTCAAGGAGCGCGCACGCGGACTCGCGCGTTACGCACACGCCAGTTATTTACTGTCGTATCAAGGTTGCCGCGCGAGATGCCTTGCTTAAGCGTTGTTGTCCGTCGGAGAACTACGCACTCCGAGAATTAGGCCCGGTCCACAATAGATAAGCTATCGTAGCTAAACTGCGACTTGAGTTTCATTTCCGACAAGAAGCGTTTCCCGCGCTACTGGACGTCGCGATCCTTAAGCTTTAAGTTTTATCGTCACTTCTGACAGCACGGAAAGTGCCTTTGTCAACATTTGCTTACTGCTTAGAGATTAAAGACTTATTTACATCTATTGTAGATTGGGTCTTAAGATAAAAATACCACTGCTTGGATATGTGCCTACTTCTGGACATTCTTATTGTTTTGCTCTTTAAGTACGAATATTTAAACTTTCAACATGGAATATGTATATATTGATATGTATTGTATATATGAATATATACAAATCGATCTTCTGACCCGAGATAAAAAAACGGCGTCTTAGCCTGAAGAAGTAAAATGGCTTCTCCTATTGCAATTAAACATATCCCTGAATGTATGAATACGTTAACTTGAGTAAATTTGTTTCCATATCTTGTACTGTCACTTCGGCAAGCTCATCGATATATTCAATTTCAATCGTGACAGTTGTTGCGCGCCCAACTTCATTGTGTTTAAACTGCAACTAAGTGTGGCGTCATGTGTGCTGTGGCATCGCCTGAACGAAGAGTAGTATGATTTTCCACATAACGCATAAGGTAGGAAGTCGCAGAAATAATTGTGGTTGTGGTATAATGGTAGGGTTATAATGGTTCTAATTATTATAGTTTTAACATTATGTGTATATGTGAAAGTCTAAAAATCGTAAATATAATAATAATAAAGAAAATAATAAAATAATAATAAAAAGTTTTCATCTAGGAGATGACACGACATACATGTCGCCTATTATACGAAGAAAAAATCTCAGTTCCTGCAACTAAACAGGGACCAGATGAAAACTCGGTGACTAAAAATGATATTTCTGTTATCGCGCGACCGAGAACATTCGTGTGAATATTTAGCTGTGTTAAAAGTCGGCTGAGAGCAGTTAACTGAGTCGAATTTTCTGTAGGAATCCTTCCTGTTCCCACAACTGAGTTTTTGTTAGTCACCCAAGCAACAGAAAATTCAGTTGTACTGAGTTGTTTTTCCACGCAGAAGAGATTCGCTTTAGAAGACATGAGGTTTAGAAGAGATCCCGGAGCAGCCTTTATCTTTGATATCGAGTGTTTACGGCACATATACCTTAGCTTAGCCTCGACGCTGGCGTAATAAGAAGGCATTCTTTTCTCGCTCAAGAATTGTTTTCTTGCCGCGCTGTCTGTTCTCGCTATCTTCCGCGGGTAAAAAAGCCGGAGCATTGTGCACTTTAAGTTATATACCCTCGCGGAGTTACGGCCCAGATCAAGATCGCGGTATCGGAGGACATTGTTCGAAAGTAATAGAATTACGTTGGTGGCACAGACAGGATGCAGTTAAGAGTGCGTGACGCACATAGCGCACTTGCTCCAACCTCTGACTTATAGGCGCGCTGTTTCAACTACGAAATAAGCACGTGCGTTACTCGGCATTTTTAACACATATCCCTCGCGCCAACGCGCGTAAAAGCGTCGGCATTTTACCACATACCATTTACATCGATCATCACACCATAAAACGGCGCAGTCTCGAAATACTGATAATAAATGATAATCGTAAATGCCGAATACGCGGCTGCAACGTATGAGTCAACGCGCGAGTTTCTCGGCTCGCGATACAAGATCAATCGCCGAATATAACGAGTTGACGTCGATCGTTTCTCCGTCCATAAATGCTGCCATAATTATCTGCAAAAAAATCATTAATATTTTAATACGAATTTTGCAACGAACGTTACATCACCTTTCAAGGCGCGGCACTGACCAAATCGTGAGGCGGGACATAAATCGCCTGATATAACAAGCCAACGTCAATCGTTAGTCCACTCATAATTATTGACATAATTATTTGTAAAATAATTGATATTTTAATCCGAGTTGCCACCGATGCGTTGCGTCATTTTTCAAGGTATAACTCCGACCATGAAGCCGATCGTGAAACAGGATCAATCGTCCAACATAACGAGTCAAAGTTAACTGTTAGTCCGCTCATAAGTCTAAGTATTGAGATAATTGAAACAATTGATATTTTAATCCAAACTGCAACGAACGCGCTATATCATTTTTTAAGGTGCAACATTGATCGAACCGTATCATGAAACAGGATCGAAAGTCCAATGTAACGAGTTAACCGTTAACCCGCTCATAAGTCTATCTATAAGTGTTCAGATAATTATTTGTCAAATAATTGGCAGTTCAATCCGAATGATAACGAACGCGTTGCATCATTCTTCAAAGTGTACGGACATCGATTAAATCGTAACGAAATATTTCCGTTCGACGAGAGTATACATTTTTCCTCTCTCACGTGCCGTCACCCCTTCTGAAAAGCATTGAATAACTATGTAAATAATACCTCGCTCCGTTTCTCTAGGCTACGTTACGCGACAGGTAAGATACTCGCAGCTAAAAAGAGGGAAGACGCCGAGCGCCGATCTTTAGTAGGTCGCTCGGTTCCTCCGAGCGTGCTCATCCTGCGACCTGCTGTGTCGCGAAAGGCGAAACGCGCACGGCGATCGCTTCGATCGACCGCTCATGGATCGGGTACCGTAATCTGGACTTATCTTCGGGATACGTCACCGCCGCCGCTACACATCGTCCACGACGGCGGTGAGAACTCGGAGATCTCGCATTTCCATCTCCGTCGCGAGGATTCCCGCGGCGAGCGCGGAAGTCGCCAACGACTCGACCACGTGTCCGCCGATTCGCGAGATCCTTGGCGCGAGGACGACGTGTTGTTCACAGTTCGCCGGGAAGAAGTTCGCGCGCTCCGCCGCGCATGCGTGAGTTTGTAGGTCGCGCGCGCTCGGCCCGCTCCGACAACGCTCGGGCGTTCCCGGCGGCGTTCGCAACGATTCGAACGCGCCCACCGACTCCCGCCACTCGCTCGGCGCGGCGGTCAGTCGGTCGGTCGTACGCGACATACGAGGATCGTGAGGAACTCGCGGGGATTCGCGAGAGGCCGGAGAGAGGACCGCGAGGGATCGTGAAGAGAGGAGCGGCTGGTTAAAGGACTGTCCGACGAAAACGCGAGACCGCTGAGGAAGCGAGCAGGACCACCTGGATTTGTTGCCGGTTACCGCGCGAAGACGAGTCGAAGTCGATCTCTCCTCTCGACCGAGAGCGCCGAGAGATCGATCCGCGCGCGCGAACACGGCAGCTGTCAAAAGTGCGGGACGAAGGGGAACGAGACATGGTGTACGGAAGAGGATTCGACATGGTGGAGACGGTGAGTTTTCATGCTGTCTTCTCTCGCATTGCGCTCGGATTGTGTTTACTCGTGGGATTTCCTCTACGCATGACTTGCGTATTGATAAAAGGATCCGGTAATAAGTACTAAAATTTGGTGATTATTTGCCAGCTGAATATTTGACTACTGTGGCCAAATAATTTCGCTCCACGCACTGAATATACAATATATCTGAACTACGATACTATATATATATATAGTATTGTATGGGCGAAATTAAATTATTCGGTTGCAATAATCAAACATTCGATCGGCAAATATTCCCCAAATTTTAGTACTTACAACCAGATCCTCCTTTTAACTCACGAACTCTTTGCGTCCGGAATCGTCTTGCGCTCGCCTGTGAAACGCTCGGGAAATTCGCCTCAAAATACACGCGTCGGTGTGCGCTTCGACCGTTGTACGTTTAGCGCAACATGGTTGGACTGTCGCTTATCTAGTTACGCCATGTTGAAATTCGTACTGTTTGAAAATTCGCTATGAAACATTCGGCAAGTAAACAGAGGAGATATAATCATTTCGGACGCGATGGATCTTTCGAGCGAAGTCACTCGCGTATTCCGTTGTGAGGAACGGAATTTATATCGTTTACAAGGAGGTTATTCCGATACGGTGACCTTTGTGTCTTCTGGCGAGCAAATCTCGAGAGTAAACACGAGAATTTTATGAACTTTGAAACTTCAGTTAGGTTCCTCTTCCTTTCTTTTTTTTTAACGTCTCGACGATCGTTGAGCTCTCTTCTTCATCTGATGTCGTCAAATTGGAACATACGAGCACACGCGAGCGAATTTGCGATACTATTATTACGTTTCCGGAGCAATAGTGAAATCGTAGCTTTCGTAACACCTGACGTACAATTAAACTTCCTGTTTACGATTTAACTTAAAATTTAATTACGATTAACTTGAAATTTGACTTTTAACTCAACGACGGTGTTTAGTTACGGTATCTTCATTAATGCTCGGAAACCGAGGAGAATCGCTTCGATAGTTCCAAAAGCACCAAGACAATGTTGCGCATAATAAATACAACAGCCCGTTGTTCCTCCATCTTTCAAGACGATAATATAGAAAACGAATGAAAAGTATCGCAAGATCGTATTCGACGTAAACAAGCGTAATGGAAGCGATGAGTCCACGTCAAGGAAAGGACTGTGTCCGATGTTCAGCGCGGTAGCTACGGCCCTGTCGAAGAAAGACATGAAGCCGGCGAGTCGGTCGTACGGAAGGCTAACTTTCGAATCTACCACCACTATAAGACAGGCAACGTCGGTAGTTAGGTACGAGAACCGAGAAATTCACTCGGCTGGTACGTGATGGAAAATTTCGCGGTAAAAACAGAGACGAAATCCACCAGCGGCGGGCCGCGGTTTTCTCGACGGCGCGACTTTTACCGGCCATCGTCTTCCGCAAAATGCTTTTTGCACCTTGACACGTGTCACTGTTCGCACGANTCCCAACATTTTCAATCGCCCTGTATCGTCGCTCCTCTTGCGTTCTCGACCCGTTCAATCGTGTGATTAGAATAAGTTGAGGATTAAATTGGAGGTTGTGTCGAGTTGCTCGATAAATTCGCAGAGATTTCTACGAAAAACTCCAAGTCGAGACTTTTACAGTTAGGCGTAACTTTATTTTTTTCCCCCGTTTCTCTCGATGACCTTCTGTCATCGAAAAAAAAGCGGTCAATACCTTATTGAATAAGATTAATTATAAAAATATCAGTTTTGTATTTTTCATAAGAATAAGAAGCGAATGGACAACCTGTATTGGCACGAAATAACATTACACGTTTTGCTCGTTATTTATACCCGCAAGGTCACGAGATCGATATTCCAAGAAACTTTCATGCTAATGCAAACGTCTTGTCGACTCCATTTCCGGTTTGATTATTTTAATACAATTCAGCGAGCAAAAATCCATGTTAAAGTAATCGCGAGTCATCACTTCGCGTCGAGAGGGAGGAGAGAGAGTTAGTTATGGAAACAGGAGCGTTTCGATACGATATTCGCGCGGCTGTATCTTTTTTGTGATACGGGCGGAAAGACAGCGCGAGGGTACGTTTATAGGTGCACGAGTATGAAACGCGAGCATGATTAAGAGCGTCTTTAGACGCTTTTCCCAGCGACGGAGCTGGACTTTGTTTCTCGAATGAGAAAGAGAGAGAGAGAGATTGCGTTTCGTGCGCCCGATATCGCCGCTGCCGAAAGATAATATTACCATTATTAGTATTGACGAAAATTTTTTTCGATTCAAAGACAAGTAACAAGCAACGCGCGTGAGTGGCAATGATGAAGTCAACGGCTCCTCTTCGCCTCGACAGTGACACTCGACGATGGTGTGAAGTATCGTTTCCCACGGCAAGAGAGAAAGAGAACGAGAGAGAGAGAAAAAAGTTGCCTCGAACGGACGTAGAGTATCGCGTACGATCTGGATTTTCACTTTAACAACGTACAAGCCCGCGATCGACAACGTCCGCGTGTCGACGATATAATCCTAATCGCCTGTATAACCGTCTCTCATTGCACAATATATTTTATCTCGTTTTCGTGCACTTCGCTTATTTTGTTCCGCTCTTACGATCTCTCCCCCCTAGAAATCGTCCGTTACGCAATCGACGGAAAATACGCAATTCTCTCTCTCTCTCCCTCTGTATCCATATAATATCGACGGTCGGCTTTTATATTCAGCGAGTTCCTCCAGTGATTCATTATATTATAAATAATTCATCGTGATAAATTCATTCTGATTTATCTGTCGGGTCGAATTTTTATTAATTTATCGATATCTACGGTGTAAAATACGCTCTCTATCTTTCTTTCTCGCCGGGGATGGAGGAAGAGCGACTCGAATTCGAACTCGTCTCCCCGATCTCGCGTGTTTCTTTGTCCAGGTTATCGGGAGTATTTTCGGTCTACGCGATATGGGAAATGTGTAAGCCTGGTCATACCGTGCGAAACTTATTGTCGGAGATAGCCGTCGGCGCACGTCGTGTCGCGCCGACCCGAGCTCTCGGCCGCGTAAACAGGGTGTAATTAAAAAATGTCAGTAGCCGGTCTTTGTGCCGCGGGAGCATTGTATATAGCAGGCGTCCTTGCCGAGCCAATTCGAAATCCTGTCTCGCGCGGGCTCGCATTAGCGAGGGCGTGGTTGGTCGTTCGTTCCTGGTCCGAGGATAGCCAGCCGCGTAGTAATTGCACCAGACTCGTTTCCACCGCACGACTTTTACGGTTTGTCCCCTCGCGCCTCCCGCCCCCTTTTCCTCTCTTCTCCCCTCTTTCTTTTTCTTCCGACGTCGCGAAACTCGCGCTGGATGTCACACTTCTCTTTCTCTCTCTCTCTTTCTCTCGCCGATCTGCTCTGATTTTCATAACTCGACCGGTATCATTCGATTTGGTCACTACTCGTTCGTGAAATTCCCAGGTATCACCTGAAATTTCAAACTTGATATTATCGGAAAATATCGGGAAATGAGGGAGAGAGAGAGAGAGGGGGAATGAAATATTTCTCTCTCTCTCTCTCTCTCTCTCTCTCTCTCTCGACGTTACATGGATAAAGTGCTTTTAACGAGGAGCTAAAGTCGAGAAAAAGGTCGCGATACGTCTTCGAACTTGATAAATATCATCCTGCTATCATTGTAAAGGTTCTCCACGGCCTTTACCCGGTGCGTTACAATGTGTCGTTATGTGAGGAAAGTTAAAAGATAATATATTGCACGCGAAGTCATTCGCGGGGATATTTCTGTTCGTCGATTTATCGATAGTGCATAAAGTACGTAGGAAACGCTCGACGTCAGGCTTTTTTTTTCCTCCGCCTACGGAGTTATAACGGTCGTTGATATTTATTACGATAAAAGTTCGCTATTTATTGTACATAGCGTCGGAGTCGACGGTACAGAACGCGTCGGTGTATCGATCGTCGGCATGAGGAGCATTTTCGCGAGGCGAATTAAGCCGACTCAAATCCGTTGCGGAACCGTTGCGTGCCCTTTCATTCTTCTCGCCCCCCCCCCCTCTCCTTTTTCTCCCGAATATAAATACAGGCGATTGTTATATAATGTCAAGTTTTTCTCAATCGCGAACATAATACGCATTTAGAAAGAAAGTTCGCGCGTCGTAGGTGGTTGCGTAACGTTCGGCTGCGACGGATACGTTTCGCACGAACGAATTTCGGGGATTCCCAGTAGACACCGCTTACACTGAGAAACCCATTTAGTTGAATCAACTAAATTCTTGTTTGACTATGGGCAAACAAATTTTTTGATTGTAATAACCAAAGTTTGGTTGTCTAAATCGAAGGTGTGATTTTCTGAAGTTTCAGAGGTTTCAAAGAACCAAACTTTTAGTTCAGAGAACTAAACCTTGGTTCTTATAACGAAAAAATTGGTTTGCCCATAGTCAAACAAGAATTTAGTTGATTCAACTAAATGGATATCTCAGTGTAACAGTAACATTACATTAATGGTGTAATTCCCTGTTAAACGGTGCAATTCTGTTACATACAACACGTTATATCGCACTTTATCGTCGAGTGAAAAATTATAACATTAATATAATGTCACTGCCGAGTCGAAATTTGGATGTTACTATTGATGACCTGCACCTATTTAAATGGCCTATGTTAATAAAAAACCTTCGACGATACTGATATTTATCAACTTCTTTCTTGAATCTTTAATTCTACAAATTAATTTTCACGCCGCCTTGAACAACTTATTTTGATACTAAAACGGCGAAATTTCAGACATCGTCGGGTCAAAGTAGCAGTAAATTATATTATTAGAATTTAAATCGAACATATTCTGCTGTCTTATTGCTTTCTCCCTTTTGTACTGTACATGGTGAAAAGGATTTCTTTGGTTTAAGGAATAAAGTTTCCTTAAATGAAATAAATTTGTTTTTTGAGATGGAGCAGACAAATGTTTGATGATACAACAAACAGGGTTGTTTGGTTTCTCAAACAATAAATATCTTTACATCAAATAAAATATATTTTTTGTATTTTCATTCAAACATTGTAACGGGTTGTCACAAACAATAAATTATTTGAAAGAAATAATAATATTACGTTAGAGAAATATTAAAGAATTTTTCTTTGTTTCAGTGCAAGCAATATTGCATATATTATTTCCTCTAAATAATATTGTCTCTTCTATCAAGCAACATGGTTTATTCTAGTAAAACAAACAAATATTTTCATTCAGATAAAATGATATTTGATATTAAATTATGTTGTTTAGATTAAATAAACCAAAATCGAACGATATTAAATTCAGAGATGCCTTTTCTCCTGTGTAGAATTTCAAATTTCACGAAGGAGCGAAATTTTGAATCGAGCTGTCGGTCGGCGTTTCAGGGCTTACCGGGTTATTGGGCGGCCGATTCCGTGGCGTGCGGAGTTCCGAATTGCATAATACGCGTCATAGGGAGGGTTCACGGTATACTAGTTGAACTATGCGGCCGCCTGTGGTACCGTTCTCTCCCGTACTTAAGGGACATGAAAGGTCGTCGATATCGCAAGCGAGATACGGGTGTTGTTGCGCAACCCGTGTCGAACGACCAGCGGCCCTCGCGAGCTCGCGATGTCGAGAGAGTTGCGTGTCGGCACCCGCGATCTACGATCTAGGATCGATCCAGGGTTCGAAATCGAGGACATTAATCAGCGTTCGGCGCTGCGCACGTGGGTGGCCGTTACTGACGCAAATCGCAATGGCTCTTTCTCCGCGGCTGCGTTTACCAGTGTTGCGCGAGGTAAATCGAGCGAGGTCGAAGCTCCTCGGCGTGGAGGCAACGCGAGGCAAGGCGAAGCGAGAGCGCCGGATTTTCGAAAGGCAGCTTCAAAGGTCGATCGCCCCCTTCGATATTTCTCCGTTCCCATCGAGAAAGCGAACTCCGCGCGCGCGCAGTTCATGCTGTCTTACGTAAAAAAAAAAGAAGAAAAAAGAAAAGGGGAAAGAAAAAGGGAAAGACAGGCAAACAGTAAGAAAGAAAGCGACGTCCTGAGAAATGCCACGTGCAAGTTCCCACGATTTATCGTACATGGCGAAGCGTGTCCGCGAATTCTCATTCGCGCGAGTGTAAGTATCGGCGATCGAGACGCGCCGTGCTCATCGAGGTCTGTCGCGTTTTGCTCCTTGTCGTCGTCGTCGAAGACGATCGTCTGATCGTGATATCGACGGATTTATTCGTTCGTGTACGGTCAAATTGTACGATCGATTAATTTCGCTCGTCTCTCGGCCGCTCGTTACGTTAATCTTGGCTCGTCTCGCACGTTGCGCCAGATTCGGTCTCGCTAAGCGAAATTTACGACAGCCATCAAGCGCCGATATCCTTTGTCTTGTCGCTCAGGCGAAGGTGTTCTTCGGGACGCTCTGTTAGCACGCCGCGTCGACGCTCTTGTCGACGCGACCGCGCCACTTCTTCCCTTCGGCACTCTCGAGTGGAATTCATCTCTCAACCCTTTCCTCGAGCGATCTCGAAATCTACGAGTGGCCATCACGCGGTAATAGCTCCGAACGCGCGCTAATGCGCCGTTACTCCGAAGCGCATTTCATCGTTAGTATTTAACACGTCGTTACAAACAACCGAGACTCTGCAGAGGAGGCGACATTCTTGAAATTGGATACTATGAGACGACGTTAGTTCTTGCTAAGATTTCTCTTTTCTCTCTTTCGCTGTTGTAATAGTAAAGAGTATAATTGGAGATGGTTATTCATTTATTTATTTATTTATTTACTTATATAGAGGAAATATTCCTTTAGTATAATAAACTGAGAGAAAAATATTTAAAAGTTTATTTATGGGATATAAAGTTTATTTCACAGAAATAGACCTCGTTTCGGTGTAATAAATTTTATTTCTGTGAAATAAACCTTATATCCTCCATAAATAAATTTTTAAGTATATACCTTTTTCTCAGTATATGTTCGATAAATAAAGTAAAAAGGAAAGAAAAAAATTTTTTTTAAGTAATTATACATTATTGTTATATATAATTGAAATAATTTAAATTTAATTGAATATAATTTGAGTTATCAAAATCTATCAATCAGCAAATCGACAAAGAATCAAAAGCTGTATAAACAAAGAAAGATATACATAGATAAATATAGAAAGATTTATAATCAAAATTGAATATATTTGAGACCTGCAAAAGCTTTTAAAGATTATAGGAATAGGATTATAGGAATATGATTATATTATAGGAATAGAGATATTATATGAGATATGCAGGAAAAAAGTGCTAGATTTAAGTGCTACTTTTAAGTACTTTTTTCTCAGTATATCATACTAAAGCAATATTTCCTTTATATAAGTAAATAATTACTCCAATACTCTTTAGCGAATTTATTTACTTATAGTCAAAGGATTAAAACTTTTGCACAGATCTGATAGTTATCGTTAGTCACTTACGGGATATCACGTTTAGCTATCATACACTTTAAGCGCCTGTAAGATTCGTTCCCCTTCGCGAGAACCTTTGAAATTTTTCTAATGACATTATCTGTAAATTCGTCTTAAGATCACGCGGCAAGATTGCGCAGGTCGAGATCCTTCTCTCAGGATGCGTTCGTAAGTTACGCGCGACGTATTAGGTTATGGTATAACTGGGACGTCGAAGGACGCGTTGGGTCGGCGAAAAGTGCGCGGTTCACACGTTATTCAAAGGCGCGACACGTGCGCGCGGCACCTTTGACACGTCCGCGGCTGTCAGAGCGGCGCTTACGGTTAATTCGCACGACGTCATGCGCGGATTAACTGTACGGGAAGTCATAAGGGAGCGAATACATGCGTCTTGATATCCGAGAGCGACCGGATTCCGCGGCTGCAACGACCGTTGCAGAGCGGCGCAGCGCGATACACCCGCACGGAGGTGGTCGAAAATGCACGTCGCGGCGCGCCGATCAAACGAGGGAAACAATGAAGCAGCGGTTGTAGTACCGCTGCCTACGTTCCAATTACCATGGCCGGCGCCTTACGTACACACAGTCGGCAGATCAAGGAGGCTGTAAGGTGAAATGAATTTAACAAGAATTCGATGAAACTTGCACTACATTATACAATGAAATATTACCTAACTTCTCGTGAAATTAGAAGAAGATTGACTCATTCGAGATATTTGCAACTAGAGTTAATATCCCGTTTAAACGAAAAATAAGATTTTGACAAAAGAAAAAACTACTGATATTAAAGATTGATATGTAGACAAATTTCAGGATTATTGATCATTTTTTTTTATACTCCAGCAGTGGAAAGTTCATAATTTATAATAATACTCGAATAAGACGTTGAACTTGATAACATTTGACCATCGGCAAAGGCAACTAAGATATGACCGGTTGAAATCTTAGTTACTCGGTCACTTTTATCTTCTTCCAGATAGAATAATCTTAAAAACAACATCTCGATGGATTCTTCGGCTTAAACTTACGTCTTTACGGCGACGGCAATTTAAATGCGAAAGCCCTTCGCGTTGGAATCACGTTTCCCGGATGTCGCGCCTTCGCGTACCGAAAGTATCGTATTTATTGATCACAAACCTGACATGTATCCTTATTAGTTCGAAAATTACAACTCTCAGCTACACGGCTGAAGTTGAATTTAATTAAGTTCGCCAATTAAACGCCAACTGGACGCCAACACGAGCGGTTTAACGCTCTCCCTTCCCTTCCCGCTCCCCTATGGGATGCCGTCGAGCTCTGTTTCCTTCATTATTCCGATCAACTCAGTCTAATTTTTGCAGACTGACGCTATCTAAGTACATTATGACGCGTCATTACACGGCACGCGAGTCAAAAAGTCGCGCGCCTCGGAGTGGTTACCATTTACGCGGCTAAATTTAGTTCGAGGAGCATCGCCTCGCGCGGCCGGAGAGTCGACTTTCGCATAATTTTCCTGTAATTTGTCATCGTTCCGATGTCCCGATTTTTTCTTTTTATCTTTTCGCCGGTTAAACGCTACTAGTCGCGCGGTCACAAATGTCACAGCGCATCAAGCGAAAACAGGTCTCGAGTCGATTACTACATTCTAAGTACATTACGTAGGACTCCGGCCCCCCATCCTCTCCCTATCGTCTGTGTGTGTCCTAGCGGCAGAAATAAAAGTGGCAATTAACAGTGCTTACTACCGAGTTTCACGTCGATACGAAGAGAGAGAGAGAGAGAGAGAGAGAGAGACTTGACATTTCTTCGTTCGCTGTCGGCCGATTTGCAATCTTTATCGTCGATTTTCCGTAGCGCGAGGAAGAGTATACTTTCTACGCACACACATACACGCACACGCATACATAATTGTAAAATATTGCATGCTCGCTCCCCTGAGAGTCACGATACGTATAACGCCCATGATCATTTGTTTCTCTTTCAATCTCAAGTCCTTTCGCGTGTACGTACTGTGCGATGGGAGCATATGTAAGATGCTAATGTTTCCCTTGTAAAATACGCGCGATAGTTCCCCGCGAGCAGCAACAATCCGCCGGCTGCTATTGCAATTCGCGTCTCGCTCACGTTCGCTGATGAAGCCGTAACCGTTAATCCTCCGGGACGCTAACGATTCGATTAACACCACGAAATGGATTAGAGCGCACGTCGTCTCGTTTCTCCACGAAGACCGATATGTTTTATTTATTTATAACAAAATCATATACATTATACACAGTACAGAAGATCCATCGCGATGATTGCGTAACTAAATTTTTGGAATTTTCCTTGAGCTTTTCCTTTTTTCTTTTCAGTTGACGAGGAGTTATTGATGTTTCGCGATTGATTTCGGCTCTGAGTTCTCGCGCGATTTTTGCACACGGACAAATATACGCTGCATTTAAATAAATGTTATTCGTCTCAAATATTTTATAAGTTTATCGGCAAATATATCATAAATTCATTGTAAACATCAAGTTTGTTTATAATATATTTTGAATCCTCCAGTAAATTTGGTGACTTTAATCAAGAATATTAAATTAAAACGCACTACGATTTGGTTATTCGAATTAATCGAATTTAACTATTCTACGATAAAGTTCATATAATATCTTTGAGAAGAAAATAAATCCTTCTTCTAAGTACGTGATAATGAACTTTTCTGAAATTTGTGGTAAATATATTTCAAGAAAGTATTCTTTATTGAGAATAATTATACTATAAAAAATTCTGTGTTAAAACGGTCCACTGAAAGTTTTGTGGACCCTTTGTAACGCAACATTTTGTGTATATTAGTTAAAAGAAAGAAAGTAAAGTAAGTGAATAATCGTTTTTCTTAGCAGCGGACTATTTCTCTTATACGGGAGAAAGAGAGAGATTTTCCGGCGGTCCTAATTCGCGACTTCTTCCTATGATCGCACAGAGGCGTAATCGCGCTTTCTTCCAATTCCGCCGTGGTTATGCTGCGTACGCCGTGGTATTTACGCGTGGCTACGTGATCCTCGCGTACGTGGGCAACCGCGCCGCAACCGAGTTTCTTCGGTACGTGACTTTACCGTTAGGCCGCTTCTCCGCTTCTTCTGTCCGCGAGTTGCCTACATACGGAGCACACTATACAGCCACTACACGCGCGCGTTTAATGAACGAGTTTTCGACGCTGCCTCCTCTCCGCCGGAGAGTTTTTACGTCGTCGGCTGAATACGAGCGAGCGATCGATGATCCGCAATAAACTACGAGCCAGCGAAATTTCTCCGACTCGATCGTCCTGCAGGCGGGATTCTCAGCTGGAGGAAGATCTCGAAAACTCGTTAACACGCCCACTTCGCGTAAACAATGAAAAGTTTAACACATTTCATATGCCCCAAACGGTCCATTCAATTTTTTACGTCAATTTAACACAAGGTAAATATGTTGAAAATTAAAGCAAATATTATGTTGCAAATTAACAAAACATTATAATACGTTAATCGTTATTTTAATATTTACACATGCCGAATATCGACACAACACAAAATGTTGAGATAACGTTAATATAATATACATAATATATTAAATTAACACACGGGTATGTTAAAAATTTAATGTAAGAATTTTACACACTTTTTGCAAGAACCGGTTTTAATACAAATATACAATTTTTTTTACTGTGCATTTACATTTGCACGATGGCGATATATAATTTCCTGAAATTATTTCTTTATTTACCAGAGGCTTGAGAAAAAATTGGTTGGATTGTTATCAATAACGGGACACTGCACAATATATTCAAAGTATTCGTCGTTGTTATCCACTACATTCTGCCACGTCTCAAGTAACTGTCTAATTCCGCCTCCGCAAAATGACTCATCTTTCAAATCAATGTAGTCATCGACGAAAAAAGTTTGCAAAGCTTTACACACTTTCGCAAGTAATTAAAAATGTTTTGCTACGTTGATATAAAAATCGATAAAAAATTAATATACACGGTGATAGCAGATGCGTCATATGACAAATTTCAGTTTCGAAATACCGAGGTATTTTGCAGAGAAAACATTTCCCGGGCCTCAAACGAGGCCCACGCGCGTAAATATTTACGCAGGTCGCAGTCGCGGCACATACATTTTTTCAGTATTTCTCATTAACAATACGATCCCGATGCGAGAGAAGATCTCTTACGATTCGAGAGAGAGAGAGAGAGAGAGAGAGAGAGAGAGAGAGAGAAAGAAAGAGGGAGGGGGTTATGCAGGAGCAACAAGAGCGCGAGAGGCATCGCCGAGAGGGAGAACACGAGTTTCATTTGAATAGAATAGGTCGATAGTGATTTACGATACTCGATGCCGTACACATTCGTGACCGTTTTCCATTTCTCCCGCGCCGAGCTCTTTGCCGCCCCCGCTCTCTGCCTCTTTATGAGCCCCGTGCGCACGTCGATATCAGAAAATTCAGGTATGCCCCGCACACATATATGTGCCTGCGATTCGTCCGCGGTGGGAATGGTGGAAACGCGATCGGTGTTTGCGACGGTCGGGTTAATTGAAAAGACACGTATGTGAAAGTCGAACGTAAGCGTTTTCTTCGGGCGCGATATCGCGTGCTCCTTGGCGTCTCGCGGGCGAAAAAAAACGCCAACGAGCGCGCTGTCGCGCTCCTTTCTCTCGCCTTGTGATTCGACGCTGTCGAATTGCGCAATTGTTACTTAGCACTTAGTCGGCGAATATCTGTCGCGACGGGCTCGCGTGGATTAATTTATTCGCCGGCTGCGTTAACACCACCGACCTCTCGTGGTCGGCCCACCCCGCGCGGTACCTTTCTCGCAACCGTATCCGCCGCTCTCTGCCGGCTAAAGCGCCGATTATTTATAAATAATCGGCCGTAAACAACATTATGACGTCGATAACGTAAAACGGTGCGATCACAGCGTCCGACTTCGCAGCCCTTTCTTCATAAATTCCACGCGTAAACTTCGCAGCCCGTGATATCGTGCGACGTTAATATCCGCGAAAGTATCGGATACGAGAAAAAAGTGTTCGCGTAAAAGTCGCGGGTAAAGAGGGAGGGGGAGAGAGGACAGTCGTGCGGCCGTAATAGCCGTGTTTTACACGCGGCTAAGCCGTTGTTAGGGAACGACAGTGCGACGCGGTAATTCCTTCAAAACGGGAATCGATACACACGTTAGTCTCGGCGTAAGTGGCGTGTAATGGGAGCGGGCGGGAAAATTATGATTTTTATTATTACGCGCTGTACGTACGTACAGGGAGGCGTAATGCGCGCCAGACTACTCGACGCCGAAGAATGAAACTTTGTCGTGTGAAGTTATGCGCGAACCGGCGCGCACTCACGTGCAACGGTATCTCCTGAGCGCGCATCCGCGACGCGCGGCCCGTCTGACTTTGACGAGCCTCGTTCACTTAGAAAACGTCGATTGCGCGTAGCGGAAAAAAGTGCCGGTAACTAGCTGTTCTCATAGGGCACGCCTGGTGCAACAAGCGCGCGCAATTACCGCGCGGAAATTAAATTTGCTCGGACTCTCGACCTCCCCTCCCCCCNCCCCCCCACCTACTGGTTAATTCAGTCGTTGTGCGAAACGTCACCCTTGAAAATCCAAGGGAACTGTCGCGTGTTATCTTACAGTCTTTCTGTTCGTAGCATCCACGTGAATCTTTATATAAATCTTACGAAATTAACATGTGAAATAAACGAAAAATTACCTAATAAGAGAGAGAGAGAGAGACAGAGAGTAGGCGTCTTTGTTGGATATCGGACTAGCGATAATTTTAATATTTTCTATTCTTGTTTTATTCTTTTTAATCATCGCGCATCCAACATCCAGCTACTACAGCCAATTTCTCTCCCCCCTCTCTCTCTCTCTTTCTCTGTCTCTCTTATTAGTTGTTTACTTTCAAAGCCTTCGGTACTTTTCCTCGTTTGCGAAAAATTAATGTGCGAAATTGGCTCGCGAAAATTAACGAACTCCAAAACTTGAAAATAACAAATACCGTCGAAAAGAATGTTTACATTTCCTTGAAGTAATTTATCCTTCATTTAATTATTCTTCGTACGATTCATCTTCGATATTTTTTTTCTTGCTTCGGGCGCAACTGAAGACGCGAAAAACGCCGATCGATTGCGGCGGTCAGGATGGCAACACGCGTATCCTACTTGGCGCGAACACACGGAGGCGGGTTCTCAGAACGGGAGACCATTACCGGTACACGGTCGCGTACTGATATCTCAATACGTGCCCTTAGCTCGAATCCATTATAATGCCCTCGAGCGCGAGGACAATCGTCGCGCGGTCGTGTAGAGCGAGAAAGAGAGGAGAGAGCCGTTCGGTATTGCTCCACGAGAGAGAACAGCCATCCACCAGCGCGTTCCAAGAACGCCTCCTGGAGTCCTTTCCCTGCGAGAGTTCTCACTTTTACGCGACCCACCCGCTACGAAGAATTCGCCCCCGCTCCCACCACATTGCTTCTGCATTGTCGCGAAATTTACGTTCGCTCAATTAGAAATGGACATTCAGAAACGGGTTTCGGAAGGAGATACTTTGTCACGAGAGCGACACTTTGTCAGGGAATTTCGTGCCGGGAATAAGAGTTTTGTTAAATTAACATGGCAATGAAAGAACGAATGAAACACGTTTTGTCGCGGGAAACTGAACTTGGTTCATAAAAATGGGAAAAAAATAAGTTCCGTTACCTTCAATCAAAACGCGTTTGTCTCGCTTATTGTCACGCTAATTCACTCACTCTTTGTTCTCCGTACGAAGATGATCGCACATCTCAGGTGTTCAAAACACCTGGAAACGAGTCACGGAACGAGGTATTTTCTCGTGAGAGCGATACTTTATCGGGAAATTTCGATTCGCGCAGGAAATAAAGTTAGAATCAATAGTGAACAAACGAAGCGCGTTTTGATTTTGCAAGGAAACCGCTTTCCCTCAGCTAAAATGCGTTTCGTTTGTTCATTTTTGCTCTAATTCAACCAATTTTATTCTCTGGATGCGAAGATGATCTCTCAGCTGGTCGAGGCGGGTAAAGAAACGAATTTCAGGATAAGATATTTCGTCGCTCTCGTGACACTTTGTCAGAAAATTCCGTCCCGAAGATGATCGCGCGTCTCTCAGGTGTTGAGGACGACTTTATACCGCTGTATCTGCGCGCCGGTAGATAGCCCGAGGCGAGTCGGTCGTGGCCGCGCGTTTCATCGCACATTTATATTTCAATGTAAGAAGCGATAAGGGCGAGACTTCTGAAAAATGCCGCGGGCCGCGTCATCGTCGCGACGCTCGCGATTATTCGATTTCGCGCGCTCGTCGCGCCGTCATTTCACGGGCACGTCGATAAAAGCGCGCACGCATCCCGGAGGAATACGGGGGGGACGCACTTTATGGACGCGAATTATCGTGTCGGTACGTCGCCGTAAACATGGCGACGTTATGTCTTCAGCAGAGAAGCACCGGCGCCGCTCTTCGCCGTGCCGCGTTTCGCTCGCCCCCGCTGCAATGCTGTGCGCTTTTGCGGCACATTTTCTTTTTTAGTTACTTCTTTTCGCGCGACACAACCCGATTTGTTCGCCTCGGGCGAGAGAGTATGACAATGGTAGGGTTACGTGGGTAGCGGGCGAGAAAACTGCGCAACTCCTACGCGAAAGACTTTCCAGTCTTCCGAGAAGCAGTGCGCTTTGGAACACGCACTTATTCGGTCGCGATTTTTCTTCCCTCTCTCTCTTCCTTTCTGTCTACGTTGGCCTCCCTCGCCTCCCTCGCTGTTCCACTCGTTGAATGCTGAAATCGTGATGTCGCAAACGAGCCCGCTTATCCGAACACGCGCGGACGAAGGCGCGCAAAACAAGATCGGCGAATTCGCCGGAAAAATGGAACCACGTTCCCATGGTGCGAGAGAGACAGAGAGGGAGAAAGCGAACACTTGCGCATTATCTCAGTTCCGCGCGAGGCTCGCCGATGACGATGGTCCGGCATAACAGAGCGTATAAAGAGGATGATAAAATGATACCGAAATAAAATGATACAAGTCAAATGTATTAAATAAACTTCTCGGAGCAAAATGTGCGTCACAAGAGATCTAGCTCGCCGATCGGACGCCGTCAAAGTCCTCTTCTTTCCCTTCTTTAAACGGCAAACAGTTACAAATTATAGGCCCGCGCGATACACATTAGGCACCTCGTAGATCGGAGGAAAAAATTCGCCTTGGCGGTTGCCAGGCCTATTGGCGACTTCAGCGAGTGACATTTACAAATTATTATAATCGTTTCGCGTTTAACTTATCATACGCTGCTCTTTTTCCCATGCTTTTTCGATGTTGCATCGGCTTCGCTCTCTCTTTTTCCCCCTCCTCGCTCTCTCTCTCTCTCTCTCTCTCACTTCCTTTCTCTACTCTCTTTCTCTTTCTCTCTCCCGATCCAAGAAGACCAATCTACGCTCGATCTCGGCGCAGGAGTTCGCGAGAGGTGGTTCCTCCGCGTATGCGAGCCACGGGCTCTTTGCCATTGAATTAAACATAAGTCAGTGCGCGCATAAAATATGCCGCGAACGTTACCGGCACGCCGGTTGTAAAACGCGACTCGATAGGTGTACCCGCGCGATGTGCAGCTTTTCGGAGGAAAAGAAAAGAAGTCCGGCTTCGTCGGTTCTCGCAGGACGATGTCGTACGGGCACGAGNCCCCCCCCCCCCCCCTCTCACTCTCTCTCTCTCGTCGAGGTTCTTTTGTCTTTCGAATGCGGGATTCATCCGTTACTTCATCGCGATTAAAGCGTACTTACGTTTAACGAAAGGAAATTGTCCCCGGGAAAATTAATGGCTGTATTTAGGACGGGAAACTGAGTAACTTCTCGTTTTACCGAGGCGACGTGTGCGCGCACAATCAGCGAGCTCGTAAGACCCATTTGTACCTGTCTGCCTGCGATATAACGCAATACAATGAGCATTGAATCAAGAAAATAATGCGAACGAGTGTTCATCGCGTGGCTGTCGTGTCGCGCGTCTCTCGATATGATCGAGAAAAAGAGAGAGAGAGAGAGAGAGAGAGGAAAAGAGAAGAGAAAGATAGAGAAAAAGAGAAGGGACTGCATTTCCGGAGTGCATCGCGCGCGCGCAGTCGATGTACCGTTGCGGCTCGCATCCATCGCGATAAAGCGCGGAGACCCGGCGAGACCGCCGTAATTATCGTCATTACCGTCGTTACTTGGTGTAGCCACGGATATTCGCCCCTCGGGCCTCCTCGTTCTCTCGTCTCGCTTCGGATCGCCGCTTATTAACGAATAAATTATGTCATAACGGTTCGATCGGCGATACGCGCGCGGCTACGTGCTCTCTGATGCCATTCACGTGTGCTGTGCTCTTATGCTAATCACATGCTCTCTCGCAGCGAGAAAAGTACATTGAGCAATCGAAACTAGTTCAGCAGCGCGGAATTCCGCGATCAATCTGGCGCCGCCGAAGTCTGTCCGTCGTCCTCCGTAGCGAAACGCCGACGCCACGAGAGAACGTCCGATTATGACGAGGGAGGGAGGATCGATTTCGACTTGTCAAACGTTGCTGGACAGCCGATAGTTCGCAACTTGGGAGAGAAAAGTTTTTTTTAGGACGGTCGCATTACGAATTCGTACATATGCCGGCCGGTCAATTGATACCCTCGAAATGCCGGGGCAGACTTTTTTAAATTTAGATGTTCGTTACTGAGGCTAATTATACTTTCTCAGTCGGGCAATCGTTATTCTTCTGTCGGGACTTTTCGATGTCGTCGGGTATCAATTCGGGATCCAAGCTTCGCACTGAGAAACCCATTGAATCAACTAAATTCTTGCTTGACTATGCGCAAGCCAATTTTTTGATTGCAATAACCAAAGTTTGGTTGTCTAAATCGGAGGTTTGGTTCTCTGAAGTTTCACAGGTTTCAAAGGACCAAACCTTTGGTTCAGAGAAATAAGCCTTGGTCCTTAACTAAAAAATTTGTTCTCAGCGCGGAATGCAATCTCTTACGCATTATCATGAAATTTTTATTCTTAGTTTATTTAACTTATTTAATTAATTTTTCCCTTTTTTATTTTGTATTTATTTCTGGCTTATGTTATATAAGTTGATTAGCTTACTTTACTTATTTTTCTACTTCATTTATCCGCCTATTTCATTTATTTCGGAATATAGAATTATAGATTAATCTAAATAAACTTAATGAACTCTAGATAAAAGAGAGCGGGTACGCGTGTCTAAAATTGCTTGCTTTATTTCTGGACGACTTCGACGAGAAATTTCAGAGCTTTCAATTAACACTCTCATGTCTGAATATCGCACAATGCCATTCGCGTGTCGCAACATTTGTAATATATTATTAGTAGTATCAGAGAGATACGTACACGGGTGCGTAGCAATGTATTCTTTGTGGAGGCTACAACGTCGTTCCGTCCCCCTCCCACGTCCGGCTCTTCATCCTCCTCCTTGTCGGCGGGCTGTATTCACTCATCGAGCTATTCACAGTCACCTCATAACTGGAGGTGTAACCGCCCCTCGTTCCGCCGTTCTCTTTCTCTCTCTCTCTCTCTCTCTCTCTCTCCTTTTCTTGTATCTCTTTCTTTCTCGGTTCCCTTTCGCGAGATGCAGGCATTCCTTCCTCATCGCACGCACACATGCGGCCGTACATCGGAGAGAGAGAGAGAGAGAGAGGGGGAGAGAGAGGTAGTCGTACCTCTACCGGGCAGAACGAACCGGCAGCTTCAAGGTCGGTCACTTCGGGTTTTCCAAATCGTGGTCCTACATGACGGGCAACTTCCTATCGCCGTCCTCGTCTCGCCCGTGAGCCCCGATGGGTGCGGAGCCGGCTGGAACGAGCGCGAAAGGGGCGAGGAGAGAGAGAAGAGGGACAGAGAGAGAGAGACGGAGAGAAAAAGAGAGGAAGAGAGAGAACTGCGTCGATGTAATTCGACGACAAAAAGTCGCATAACCACTCGGCGGTGACCCTTCGGTATCGGTATCGGTGCGATCGAAATGTGGAACACGTGCGAGAATAGAATTCGACTAGTACGCGCATATCACGGGCGTTGAAGTCACCATCTCGGCGTGTGCGCGCTCTCGAGAAATCAAATAGAAAGGAATTCGCGACAGGATCAGCCGGAATAGTTATTCGCGAGCGGGTCGCGTCCGCCAAATTGACGATATTTGGCATTTGTTTGCGTGTCGAGACGCGCTCTATGTTATGATCACGACTCGTTCTCGTGAAAATTCCACACTCGGGACACGAGAGTCCAGTTCGAAACTCGTCGGTTTCGGCCGGTTAATCTGGAGAAACGCCGATTCTCAGCCGATTCGTTGTAGCACGAATACATTTTGCAGTTACGCCCAGCTCTTAACTCATCCGCAGTCGCGATATCACCAAATCTGACTGACATCATTCCCGGCGTCGATATTTAAAATGTCGCCGGCGGGAGACAAACGGCGGGAGAAAAAACGGCCCGTCGATTAATTATACACAGTTCATCACACACGCAACTGAAATGGAATGTTTATCTCGATTATGAGTCGCGTAATAATAAATTCTACAGACAACTGTTACAACGGAACGATTTATGATACATAATATGTACAGGAGAAATCAATATTCTCCTTCTTTATACTCGAACGAGCGGAAACAGGAACAAAATTCCGAAACGGATTTGTCTGTCGAAGTCAAAATTCCTCTCGTCTCTCTCATTCTTTCTCCCTGCCAGAGTTCAGTTCACCATGAAGGAACCTGAGTTTTTTTTTCTTCCTACACCGATCAATCCCGCGATAGATCGACCGCACGTCGGAGAGTGGTCCGAATTAAAGTGTAGCGTTTTTTCTTCTTTCGCACCGGCGGTTAATCTCCTCGGGCGGCGTGAGGTTCCGCGTCGCAAATGACAAGGGGCGCCTTTGAATGCGGAAGCGCGTGCCTGTCGAAATCGCATGTTTATTACCATAGCGATTTCTCGCCAAACCACCTCTCCTCCGGTGGCACACACGTACCGACGGCAGAACGAGACGCAATTTTAAGTCGCTACATTTGTTGTTATTATCCGCCACCGATGCAGAGGGATTTAAAATCCCGACTACTTTCCATCGAGCTCGGTCCCGACTTTAGGCACCGGAATCAACGATCGAGATCCTTGTAAATATTATCCCCGAACATCCATCGTGCATAAAAATAATATTCCGAGTATACGGATTTTGTAGAGCGGCCGTAAGAAAAATGCCCGAGGATGAATATCGGCGCGCATCGTCGAAAATAAATTAACTCTTCGGGGGATTATTGTTCTTTTATAATTCTTCAACCGTGCCGAGCGCACAGAAATATGTACAGCGCAGTACAATATATAATAACAAGGCGAATACCGATAGTCCTGATAAGTCTGGACAAAAAAATAACCTTGGAGGGAGAAAAAAATCATTTTGCATAGTATCTGTTGAGCGAAGTTATCGAAATCCCTAAGCACCTTTCGCGCATATTTTTCAAATCGGTGGAGTGATATTGATTCGTATCTCTTTTGAGAGCGCTGCTCACATGCTTCTCACATATATAAATGACCGAGCATACAAAATACAAGTTCTCCTCTGTATAATTTTCGCTACAAAACGGAGAGAACAGAGTGCCGCAGCGATTTTCTTTTTAATCCTCATGACTTGTAAATTCAACGGTAAAATCTCATGCCGAGTTTCACGGTGTGAGAAAAAACACGCCGCTCTCTCACGCGTCTCTCACGCATGCGTTCGCAGCGTCAAATCGATTATGCGCCGCACTCTTTCGCGATTGCAACGCGCCGTTGCAGCGTACGCGCGCGTGCGCGTGGCCACGTGAAGCAAACACATGTGTACGTAAGACATTACAGCCGCGGCAAGGGCGATGCGTGGGCGGCAAAGTGTTATTAATAGCGTACACCGTCGATATATCGGCTATGGGCGGCGCAGCGATGCGCAATAATGAGGCAATTATTAACGAGAGTCGATTAGCGGTCGTGAGAGCGCGGATGCTCGAGGAGGAAGTGGGGAGAGAGAGAGAGATGGAGAGAAAGATAGTTACCTCAGCGAATTTTCCGCAAAATGATCACGTGCGATCGTTATGTAAGTCTCGTGTGACATTACCACGTGGCGTCGTGTTGTTTTCTCGGTTATCGACTCGAATGTTTCTTTTGTTTTAATATTCATCCGCATCGACATTCGTCGGCTATTTATAATTTAAGGTATGATTTTTCAATTGCTCATCGAGGCGCTATGTTACCCCAAGGAAGCGATAATTGGGGAGAAAATCGCCTCCGGACAATATCATTAACAAGAAGAAAGTCGAGTCAAAATTATAGTTTTATTGGAAAAACCGTTTGCTCCCAATTTTTCCGTGGATTTTTTTGGTTTCTCGCTTTTCCTAAAAGTAAATGGCAGTTTTTAATCGAACGCATGTGATGTTCTTTTAAGCGAAGTTTTGTACTCTTGGGAAAGGCAGAAACCGAAAAAATCTGCCGGAAAAATGGGGGAAAGGCGGTTTTTCCTAAAATTTCAAAACTATACATAAAAATATCGTCGCCGCCGATTAGCGAATAATTATTCGAGAGATCTTATTATCCGGAAACAAAATTTCCTCTTATTATTCGCGAGAAATTTAATTTTCAACGTCGTCGCGTGCATCGTTAAGTCAGCAGTGCGCGTGTCAATTACACGTTCTCGTATTTGCGGCCTTAACATGTGACAAGTCGCGCGCATTCGGGCTCGTGTGAGACGCTAAGAGAAATGAAACGCGACTGAAACTGACATCACCATTGAGCGAATGGAAGGAATGCGATCG